>NC_041382.1:285254949-285282335 GCF_002162155.2 Triticum dicoccoides
TAGAGTTAGAGTTTGACTCGGGAGGTCTCCAGGGGGCCCTTGAGCTAGGTGGCGCGCCCTAGGGGGGGGCGCCCCCCACCCTCGTGGACAGGGTGTGGGCCCCCTGGTCTTCATCTTTGGCGAGAATTTTTTTATTATTTATTGTAAGATATTCTGTGGAGTTTCAGGTCATTCTGAGAACTTATGTTTTCTGCACATAAAGCAACATCATGGCAATTCTGCTGAAAACTGCGTCAGTCCGGGTTAGTTTCATTCAAATCATACAAGTTAGAGTCCAAAACAAGGGCAAAAGTTTTTGGAAAAGTAGATACGACGGAGACGTATCAGCCCCTTTTGTCATTTCTGAAGGACACGTCCTATAATGCTAGCTTGGGATCCTCAGCGCCAAGTCAGATCTCATTGACGACTACCATGAGGAAGGTACCCTTTCCGGCTCTTCCGAGGGGGAAGAGCCCATCTGCGACATCAGGGAGGGCACCCTACTGTCGTGCCCTTCCAAGGGGAAGGATACCATCTACGACAACATAGAGCGCACCCAGTCTTCGTGCTCTTCCCGTGGGAACGAGCCCATCTGTGACAAGTTGAGAAACCCATGACTTGTTTTGCCGTGGCACTTCACAAGGGGAACCCATGATTTGTTTTGTCGAGCCCCTTTTGTAGTGTAGTTAGCATATGTCAAGTTTTAATTTCTATATTTGGTTGTTGGTAGTATGCCTTGTTTATTCCAGTTATTCACAATGTGATGCTCTATATGTGCAACTATTTACTGTGCAATACAATTTCATCAATACCAATTTCAACAATACCAATAGGAATGACTATATTTCTTGCTATTAAGCCCGTTATAGCAAGGATAGGCCTCTTTTAACGTTTTTTGGTTGTTTGTAGTTAGAATATGTCCAGTTTCAATTGGTATCTTTGTTTGTTCAGAGTATGCCTTGTTTAGTTCAGTTATTCACAAAGTGATGCTCTATATATGTAGCTATTTACTATGCAGCACAATTTCATCAATACTGGTTTCAGCAATACCAATTGGAATGACTATATTTGGTGTTGTTAAGCCTGTTGTAGCGAGCATATTCCTCTTTTAACGATTTTAGGTTGTTTGTAGTTAGCATATGTCCAATTTCTTTGGTTGTTTGTAGTATGCCTTGTTTATTTCAGTTTTCACTGTGCAAGTATGAACTGTGCAGTTCAATTTCATCAATCCAGGTTTCAACAATACGAAGAACAAGGTCACCTTCCTCAAGGCTTTGTGCGTGTACTTTGTGGCTATTATAGAGGCGCAAGCTTGCTAGTAGCGTGCAACAGGCATAGCATCCCGAAGACGATCTTCCTTAAAGAGCATGGCACCATCTTGCGTCAACTACTCTTGCTCAGCTTCATCATAAGCAAGCAGTTGAGGTGACCCATATATGAGTTCCATAGGGAGCACTGCCTCTGCACCATAGTATGGGGAGAAGGGTATATTAGTCGTAGCCCGATTTTGTGTCGTCCTGAGTGACCAAAGAACTGTCGGCCTCTCATCAACCCAGCACCTTCGACACTTGTGTAGCTTGTCAAATGACCTGGTCTTGAGTCCGTGCAGCACTTCAGCATTTTCCCTCTCCGCTTGGTCATTGCTTTTTTAGGTGAGCACTGATGCAAAACAGATTTTGCTGCCAAGGTCTTGAACGTACTACATGAAGGTGTGACTTGTGAACTGTGTACTGTTGTCGGTGATGACCCTGTTGCGGACACCAAAATGGGAAACCCTTCCCTTGAAGAACTTGATGGCTATCTATTGTCACCTTCCTCACTAACTCTACCTCAGGCGACATTGTGAACTTTTCGAATGCAACATACAAGAATTCAAAGCCCTCGGTAGCACAGGGGAAGGGGCCAAAGATGTCGAGCCCCCTTACCGAGAAGGACCAGGAGAGAGGAACGGTTTGAAGGGCTTGAGCTGGTTGATGTGTATTTTGTGGAATGGAACTATCACACTTCACATGTTGTTACTAATGCGGTTGCATCCTGGAGCGCAGTGGGCCAATAGAAGCCTTGCCAGAAATCTTTCCCAACAAGGCCTCTTGACGTGTGAGAGCCACATATGCCTCTATGTATCTCCACCAACAAGTTTTGTCCATCTTCTCGGCAAATGCACTTTAGTTTCACCCTATTTGGTGTAGAATGTTGTCAACAAACTGGTACATACTTGACTGTCAGCCTACTTTCTCAGCTTCTTCTTGCTCTTCGGGAAGTTCTTATGTTTGAAGGAAATGAACTATCTGTTGTGACCATGTTGGAGCCTGTGGCTCGACAACAAGGACTAAAGGCATCTCTTCAGCTACGGGGAGCGCTTTTCTCAACGGCAAGGACTTCTGGTCCTTTTGGAGCCTGCTGCTCACCGGCATGCTTTGTGTTGTTCCTGACAACTTCCTTGCCAGCGGCTACTGTGAGCTCTGCCAGAAAGTACTCACCAGAGTTCAACTTTCTTCTTTTATTTGGCCTCGTCGATGGTGTGATAGATGGGTGATTCAGATGGATCACAAAAGTTCCTGGTTCCATAGGTAGCGTTTGAGTAGCATGCTTTGATAGGTCATTAGCAACGCTATTTTTGGCACAAGGACGTGCTCAGTTTGCAGACCATCAAAGTTCCCTTCCAACTTCCTCACTTCATCCACATAGGCTTCCATTAATGGACTCTAGTAATCTTTGTTGACCTAATTCAAAACAAGCTCCAAGTCGCCTCTGATGATCAACTTTCTGATCCTAAGGTCCATTGCGACTCTCAGACCGGCAAGCAGCCCTTCGTACTTAGCAGTGTTGTTCGTAGCCTTCTCCCTGGGAAAGTGCATTTGTACAACATACTTGAGGTGTTCTCCGGTGGGTGCGACAAGCAGCATGCCGGCACTAGCACCATGCATCGAGTAGGCACTGTCAAAATAAATGACCATTCTTGAGTTGTTTCCTTGCCATGGAGACATGTCTCTTGAATTTATTCGTCTTGCATTGGTGTCCATTCTGCAATGAACTCCACTAAGGCTCTACTTTTTATTATTGATGTGCTTTCAAACTTTAGATCAAAGCTTGACAGTTCCAATGCCCACTCCACTATCCTGTCGGTGGCATCTGGATTTCTCAAAATGCGTTGCAAAGGATAGTGAGTGATGATGGTAATCTGATGTGATTGAAAGTAGTTGCGTAGCTTCTTCGATGCCATTAGAATGACAAAGAGGAACTTTTGCATGCCAGAACACCTCGATCTATCCCCTTGTGGAAGGGAACTGATGAAGTAAACTGGGCGCTGCACCATCTTCTTCTGCAGCACAACTTGTGGTTTTGTTCTACTTGCTTGCGCTGAATCTGACTTGTCAGCACCAGACCTTGCCGGAGAAGATTCCGGCTTGTTGCTTGATGGCTCTACAGCAGCTGCTTCTTCGACATCAGCTTCTATCTCTACCACTATTGCAGCACTAAGAACTTGACTCCTTGCCGCCAAATATAAGAACAACGGCTCTTATAGCCTAGGTGCAACTAGTGTTGGTGGTGAGGAGAGGTACTCCTACAAATCTGGGAGCACGGCCTCCACTTTCGGAGCCCATTTCATTGGACCTATATTTTCAAAAAAATTAAAACCGCAGGGTGCACTCAGCAAATTTGGAAATGAACCTACTTAATGCAGCAATGTAGCCGCCAAGACATCGTACATCTTTGATGCGCTTGGGTGCTTCTATCTGCTTAATAGCTTTGATCTTGTCAGGACTATCTTCAATTCCGTGCTATGATACAAAGAACCCAAGAAGCTTGCTTGATGGACCGCCAAACACACAATTCTCAGGGTTGAGCTTCAAGTTGATCTTGCGCAGATTTGTAAATGTCTCTTCTATGTCTTGAATGAGTGTTGATTTGTCTTGGTTTTGACCACTATATCATCCATATAAGCTTCCACATCTCCGTGCAACTAAGGCTCAAACCAATCTGGACCGCATTCGTGATTGTTGAACCAGCACTCTTCAATCTAAAAGGCATATGTTTGAAACACTATGTGTCACATGGAGTGATAAATGCAGTTTTCTTCTCATCTTCCTTGGCCATAAAGATCTGATGATAGCAAGAGTAGGCATCAAGAAAAGAGAGTAAAACACAGCCGGCAGTGGAGTCCACAATCTGATCAATGCGTGGAAAAGGAAAAGGTCTTTTGGACAAGCTTTATTAATATCAGTATAATCAATACAAAGCCTCTATTTTTCATTTGCTTTGTGCACTACAGCTAGATTGGCCAACCATGTTGGATGTAGCACTCCTCTGACCAAGCCTACCACTTCTAGCTTCTTGATTTCTTCAGCAATGAACTCTTGCCCCTCCAAGGCTTGCTTCCTGACCTTCTATTTGACAGGTCTTGTATGAGGACAAACGGCAAGGTGGTGCTCAATTACTTCACTGGGAACACCGGGGATGTTAGATGGTTGCCATGCAAACACATCGATATTCGCCCGTATGAATGCCATGCAAACACATTGTAGGAAGGCAACGGCTGCACTTTCCTATTTCTTGGCAAGGGTGGTGAGGGAGTTCTAGACTAAGGGGTCCTCCGGTGTCTGGCCTGTTGGACATGGGCCGAACTGTTGGGCCATGAAGGTACAAAACTAAAGATTCTCTCACCCATGCCCAGATGGGACTCTTCTTGGTGTGGATGGCAAGCTTGGTGTTCGGATATGAAGATTCCTTTCTCTGTAACCGACTTTGTACAACCCTAGTCCCCTTCGGTGTCTATATAAACTGGAGGGTTTAGTCCATAGAGGCAATCATAATCATATAGGCTAGGATTCAAGGGTTTTAGCCATTACGATCTCGTGGTAGATCAACTCTTGTAACCCCTATACTCATCAATATAATCAAGCAGGACGTAGGGTATTACCTTCATCAAGAGGGCCCAAACCTGGGTAAAACTTCGTGTCCCTTATCTCCTGTTACCATCAACCTCAGATGCATAGTTCAGGACCCCCTACCCGAGATCCGCCGGTTTTGATACCGACATTGGTGCTTTCATTGAGAGTTCCACTGTGACGCCGTCAGAAGGTTCGATGGCTTCATCCATCATCTGCAATGATGCTGCCCTAGGGGAGGTTTTTCTCCCCGGCCAGATCTGCGTATTCGGTGGCTTCGCACTGCGGGCCAACTCGCTTGGCCATCTAGAGCAGATCGACAGCTACGCCTCAGGTCACAAGATTAGTTTTGGAAACCTGGACTATGTTGCTGATATCCAAGGAGACTTGATCTTCCAAGGATTCATGACCCCAACCTCCACTCTGGCCATAGAGCTGGAGCACCTCGCTAGTACCGAAGACGGTATTTCTAAACCCGACGGGATATCTGTGGCCACTAAACCCAGTACGGGAGAGACGGAGGAAGTAACATCACCGGCATCCATCGCCAAGCCGGACCCTTCCTCGGACAACGGCTCCGAACTCTCAGAGTCACCATCGTGTGAGCTCGGCCAAGGGATTCCCTCCCCGCCATACTCCACGATTTCTCTCCTCCCTCAACAAACCTCTCCTTTAAGCGAGACTCTGGACTTGATGCGATCCCTCGTGATTTTGGAGGGGCAACGTCCGAACTACTCCCAGCCCAGACTAGGGGCTGAGAGGGGGGTATTTTACGTCCCACCCACCACCCACTTCATCGCCACAGTAGAGGACTTAACTGACATGCTCGATTACGACTCCAAAGACATCGACGGTATGGACGACGATGCCGGAGAGGAGCAAGCCGAAAACCCACCGTTCACTGGACGATGTATGGCCACCTCTTCATATGACGTGTATATGGTGGATGCGCCCAAGGAGGGTGACAGCGATAAAGAGAAAATTCCAGTAGAAGATAAACCTCCCGAGATACAACAAAAGCGCCGAGTACACCGCTCTAAATCACGCCACAGCAAAGATAGCAATACTATCACGAGAGAAAACAACACTCCGGATGATGCCGAAGACCAAGAAAACGCCATCGAGAAAAACACTGAACAAAACAATTGGGAGGATGGGCGAGTGAGCCTTGATAAACAAGTTGCAAGCGAAGACTCGGAGGACAGTAATTATCATCCACCCTCCGAGGATGAGGTGAGCCTCAGCGACGAAGACTTTATCGTGCCTGAGGAACCTCTTGAGCAGGAGCGCTCTAAGCAATAGCTAATAGCCACTGCAAGGAGCCTGAAAAAGAAGCAGCAGCAGCTTCAAGCTGATCAATATCTGCTCAATGATAGATGGGCTGATGTCCTGGCAGCAGAAGAATACGGCCTCGAGCGCCCAACCAAAAGTTACCCGAAGCATAAACTGCTACCTCAATTCGATGATGAAGCACTTGAGCCCGTACCATCAGCGTGTAATGCGGCTAATCGACCACCACGTGGCCGGGACAAAACGGCGATGCACGCCGAACATCGGCCCGTCCTACCTCACCATAAAGGCACAGACAACACTGCTCAGGGATACACGTATGACCTGTGGCAGGACCTGAAGACTAAAGCAGGTCCAGCCAGATCGATCTACGGATTGCGGGTGCGTGTCCCGACGCGCGATGACGACTATCAAGCCGAACATGGCAAGCACAATTACGTCTGAGCTGAAAATCACAGACGGACTCCATCCGAACTATGTCATGATCTAGCCCGATATAGAGGCGCCGCACACCCCCTCTACTTCACTGACGAAGTAATGGAACATGAATTCCCAAAAGGGTTCAAACCCGTGAATATTGAATCATATGATGGAACCATAGATCCCGTGGTATGGATTGAAGACTTCATTCTCCATATTCATATGGTCCGTGGCGATGATCTTCATGCCATCAAATACCTCCCCCTAAAACTCAAGGGGCCAGCCTAGCACTGGCTGAACAACCTGCCTGAAAACTCCATTGGCAGCTGGATGAACTTGGAATAAGCCTTCCTTGACAACTTCCAAGGTACATATGTCCGACCTCTGGATGCCGACGACTTAAGTCACATAATTCAACAGCCCGGAGAGTCAGCCAGGAAATTCTGGACTAGGTTCTTAACCAAAAAGAACCAAATCGTCGACTATTCGGATGCCGAAGCCCTAGCAGCCTTTAAACATAGCATCCGGGATGAATGGCACACCTGACACCTCGGCCAAGAAAAGCCGAAGTCCATGGCAGCCCTCATGGCGCTTATGACCCGCTTTTGCACGGGCGAAGATAGCTCGCTAGCCCGTAGCAATAACAATGCAAGCGAACCTGGCACTTTGTAAGTCAGAAATAGCAACGGCAAGCCCCGATGCAATGGACACAAGCGTCGAAGCAATGGTGACAATACCGATGACACGGCGGTCAACGCCGGATTCAGTGGCTCCATGTCCGGTCAGCGGAAGAAGCCATATAAAAGAAATAATCAGGGCCCTTCCAGCCTGGACCACATGCTCGATCTTCCATGTCAGATCCATGGCGCCCCTGATAAACCAGCCAATCATACTCACCGGAGTTGTCGGGTCTTCAAACAGGCCGGCAAGTTAAATGTCGAAGACAAGGAGAAGGGGTTGCAAAGCAAGAATGACGACGAGGAGCCCCATCCACTGAACACAGGGGAACAGAAGAAGTTTCCCCCTCAAATGAAAATGGTGAACATGATATATGCTACCCATATCCCCAAGAGGGAGCGCAAGCGCGCGCTCAGGGACGTCTATGCGATAGAGCTAGTCGCCCAAAATTCAACCCATGGTCGTCATGCCCGATCACCTTTGATCGCAAGGACCACCCGACCAGTATTCATCATGGCGGTTCAGCCGCACTGGTCCTCGACCCAATAATTGATGGATTCCAGCTCAAACGAGTCCTCATGGACGGTGGCAGCAGCCTCAACCTGCTCTATCAGGATAAAGTGCGCAAAAATGGGCATCGATCCATCAAGGATCAAGTCCACCAAAACTACCTTTAAAGGAGTTATACCAGGTGTACAGGCCCGCTGCTCGGGCTCAATCACATTGGAGGTCGTCTTCGGATCTCCGGACAACTTCCGAAGCGAAGAGTTAATCTTCGATATCGCCCCCTTCCGTAGTGGCTATCACGCACTGCTCGGACAAACCACGTTTGCCCGATTCAATGCGGTGCCGCACTATACTTATATCAAGCTCAAGATGCCCGGACCAGGTGGTGTCATAACAGTCAATGGAAACACGGAGCGCTCCCTTCGTACCGAGAAGCACATCGCGACCTTGGCAGCGGAGGTACAGAGCGGCCTTCACAAACAAAACCTTAATTCGGCGGCCTGTAACATCCCAAATTATCAATTTGGAATGTTATACATTAGATCATCATTGCATATCATATTTTATTTTTGCATTTTGGTTGATCCTAGAAATTCTACGCAACTCAAGGACCCACGGAGAGAGATGGGGATTTCGTTATTTTCATATTTGAGTTCTCTCAAATTTTGAGAATAGGATCATTTGATTTTATTTATTTTATCATCAATTATTTCTATTACAAAAATATGAGAGAGGGAATAAAATGACTTTCCCAAAGTAAAGAAATATTGAGGATTTAATAATAAAATCAAATAAGATTTTATTTCGGAGTTTTTTGGTATTTTATTTGAATTTAGGAAAAAAGTGCGTTTTTCAAAATTGCATTTAGGTCCCAAATAAATGTTCACCTTGTGCGGCTTGAGTTTAGAACCCCGTGAAAATTTATTTCGGAATTTTTGGAGTCCATTTAGTATTTCTTTTTATTTTTCTTCCGAGCGTAATTATTAAAACAAACGAACCGACCTAGCGAGCCGTGTCCGACTAGGACTCTGGCCCGACTAGGCAATATAAGCCATCCCAGCCCCCCCGGGAGAAACCCGCCAGCCGCCGCCCCGCTGCAGCCCCGCCGCGCCGGCGCCCCGCGCCGCCGCCGCCTCGACTTCCGTGCCATCGGTTTTTTTAGATTTGGCTCTTTTTAAATAGATTGGTTTTTCCGGTTTATTTAAATAGCGAGAGTGTGTTCGTTCGTTCGTTCTAGCGAGCGTTCGTCGTTTTTTCTTTTTCTCGGATTAAATCCGCGATTTTTCTGATCGTGATTCCTGATCCGATTTTCTTTTTAGTATAACTTTCGCTCGTTTATCGGAATCAGGCGATTCAAGCGCTTAGAGTTTTGTCTCGAAACCCTCTATCCGTTTAACCAACTTAAACAAAGTTTTGCTACTGTAAAATTTGCCCTAGATCCATATTTCTAGAATGAAGTTGTTTTCTTTCGCCGTTTGACTTTCATTGCTTTGTTCGATTTGATTCTTTTTGCCAACCGGAGTTCTTAAGTTGAACCTTCTGGTTAGATCTCTTATTTGAGTTTTACCTGTGCATTAGATAAGTACTTATTTTATGCTTGTTTGTTTGTCTACGATAGAATACCCGGAGTGCGCCGCCTGTTACTCCGAATCTCTAGGTTTTGCGGATCATCAGCAAGGCAAGTAACACTTTGATCATACCTTTCCTACTACCCAGTTTTATTGCATTAGATCAATCCTCACACATTGCATGGTTAGTATCTAATTAAATTGTGGGATGGGAAGTAGTTGAGGTAGAACCTATTACCTGTTTATTATCAAACCTTTGGGAGTTACTTCTATGTTTGCTTATTATGCCATGCTATGCTAGTAGACGTGGATTGGGTGAGTGATATCCATGACAGATGTGAGTTTTGTTAATTAATGGTTTATCTAAGGTGGCAACTTAAACACACATCTGGGTGGATTGAGGCACCTGGGTATTCCAGGACTTGCCTGTTTTCTTTTGGACCGCCACCCAGGCTCAAAGGGATCATGAGACAATTCATACTAGAAACTTCCGTGTGCAGCCACAAGCTATTATGGGCTCTAGCATAGTTGACTAAGTTGTGCGAACTCTTACAATGGTAGACTAGCAGATGTAGGGGATGTAGGTGGTACGGTCTACCCGATCATAAGGTGCTAGCGCTTCTGAAAGACTATGTCTCGGTCATCCGTCTTCTCAAACACCATGTAGTGTGAGAAACCAAACGGAGGCGATCGAGTCTTGTGGGGAAAAGTGCGCAAACCTCTGCAGAGTGTAATAAACTAATCATGGTTAGCCGTGTCCCTAGTTATGGACATCTTGAGTATCTAGTACTTGGATTATCATGTGAATCTCAACATGTTACTCTAAATTAATTTTGTTGGGTTATGTTTAATGATGATGCTTAATTGGGATTGAGAATGCTGTCAACCATTCTCAATGTTTAACAACTACCATGATAGTTAAATAAATTTTATTCCTTTGAAGTAGGGAAAAATTGGCTTTACGCAAAACTGTAACCATAGAGCTTTCCACCAGCCAAATATGCATATAGTATAGCTGTTTCATTCCATTACTCTCTGTGTGTTACCTTGCCAGCATATTCCATGTGCTGACCCGTTTCGGGCTGCAACGTTAGTGTTGCAGACTTTTCAGATGACGATTAAGGAGTTTTAGGTCGTGGTTCTATACTCAGTGATGCCATTGGAGTTGATGGACTCACTTATCTTCCAAGCCTTCCACTGTTATCGTTATTAGATGGCCTTAAGCCATATTTATTGTAATAAGTTCTCTTTTGAGACACTCGATGTAATAAGTGTGTGATTGCTACTCTGCTATAAATCCTTCGAGTACTATGTGGTGTCACCATTACTGATCCAAGGATGACACCGGAGCATAGAGATCAGACTGTTTGAGGTCTGGTCGCTACAGAGATGGTATCAGAGCACACGCTGACTATAGGACACGACCACTAAGCTAAAGACCTAGATCACTATTCACTCTCTTCTTTTCTGACCTCTCATCTTTTCTACTCTTTAGGATGGCGGATGCAAGGAACAAGTTCACGCAACTGGATGAAGATACACCCTTTGGACGTCACTTGAAGGAAGTCACTGGATACCTGAACATAGGAGTACCATGCTTCACCGGAACCTACAACGCCACTTTACCTGAAGAGGAGCGCTGGATGATTCAAGTTCAAGTTCCAGGAAGGACATTCATGCCAGTCACTGAACCCATAGAGTTTTCTTTTGATGCACCAACTTGGAGTCTAGGATAGAGCATGGCAGCTCACATCGCCATGGGACGCATTGGAGAAGTCCACCGCAAGGATCTCAAGGATAATATCTACCAGATTTGTGGGCGCCGAGATGAACACTGGGAGCTGATCAGCACCAGGAAAGATAGATCAATCGCAGCCTTTATCCAGGAGCTAAACCAGCACCTTCGACGACAGGAGAACCAGATGTGCGCCGACATGATGGATCTGAAGAAGGCTAAGACTAGAATCAAGGAACTGGAGGAAGAACTCAAGGCTACACATGGAGATTATGAAGAAGAAATTGAAGTATTGGTGGAGAAGAATGACGATCTGATCAAGAAGATTGGAATATTTATGGGAGGCCCTACACCAGTAGATGAAGACGAAGAACCCAAGGAGATTAGCCCGGAAGACTACATCATCATCGACGGCACCGATTCGGAACCAGATAGTAGCGATGATGACTATGTTGATGAAGCTGGAGTAGATATCATGGAGTCTGCAACCGAAGAATATTTCTAGTAGACCACCTCAACAGTAGTAGTAGTCCACCATGTAAATATAGTAGTCCGAGCACTTTTGCGATAGATAGATCGGTTGTATGACCTTGTTTGATTGAATGAAGTGAATTGTTTGATTTTGCCTCATGTGCATATGGGTAGTGTTTTCTCTTTAGACCCCCTCTATTATTACATCTCATCTTTTCTAAACCCTCAGATGCCTCCGAGACGTGACCCCAGATTTGCCTTTCCACCGGAGCTCACCCAGTTGATCCAGCAGCAGAACACATTAATGGAGTTGCTAGTCCAGAATCAGAATCAAGGGAACAACAACAACAACCCACCACCACCACCACCACCTGTTGATCACTTAGCCCGTTTTCTTAGGCTAAATCCGCCGATGTTTTCCAGTAGCACCGAGCCGATAATAGCAGATGATTTGCTCCGCAAGACCTCTAGGGAGTTGACCACAGCAGGATGCACAGATGCGGAGAAGGTGAAGTTTGCCGCACATCAATTAGAAGGACCTGCAGTATCATGATGGGAGAATTTCACAGCCACTTTCCCAGTCGACACTGTCACATGGGACCAGTTTCAGCAAGCTTTTCGTACTGCACATGTTTCAGCAGGAGCTATGGCCATGAAGAAGCGTGAGTTTCGCAACTTACGCCAAGGAGGACGGACAGTTGGCCAGTATGTGGAGGAATTTAGTAAGTTAGCACGTTATGCCCCAGATGACGTCGCTACGGATGCAGCTAAGCAGGAGAAGTTTCTAGAAGGACTGAATGATGAGTTGAGCATGCAGTTGATGCTAGAAACCTTCAACAACTACCAGGAGTTGGTAGATCGTGCTCTTATGATTGAAGGGAAGCAGCAGCAAATTGAGAATCGCAAAAGAAAGTATGGACAAGGGAAGTACAATTCTGGAGATCAGCAGAAGCCACGTTTTACCCCTAGACCGGGAGGACATTTTAAGCATACCCATGGAGGAGGTAGCTCGCACAATAACAATGGCACTAAGAATGGTAATGGGAATGGAGGAAGCAATGGCCAGAACTGCACCAACCCATCAACCCCAGCCAAGAAGGACCTGAGCCAAGTCACTTGCTTTAAGTGTTCGAAGACCGTACATTATGCCAATGAATGTCCTAAAGGCCAAAATGGCAATGGAAGTTCTGGGAAGAAGCCGAACCCTTTCAACAGGGGATAGGTTAACCACGTTAGAGTGGAGGAGGTTGAAGCTCAGCCCGATGCAGTAATAGGTATGTTTTTGGTTAAGTCATTTACTGCACTCGTTCTTTTTGATAGTTGTGCATCGCATTCACACATCTCAAGGGGATTTGTGGATAAGTATAACCTATCAACCCAAGCCCTTAGGTCACCCATGTTAGTAACCTCGCCTGGAGCAGAGTATGTGGCTAGTCTATGGTGTGATCGGTTACCATTAAGGATTGGTAACTATGTTTTTCGCTCAGACCTAATAGTATTGGAATCCCAAGGATTGGATGTGATATTAGGCATGGATTGGTTATCAAAGTATGAAGGGAATATTGAATGTGCTAGTAAGTCAATTTTTCTTACCACCCCAGAAGGGAGAAGGATCAAGTATGTATCCCGACATGTGCCGAAGAGGACTCAAGTAATTGCTTAACAGGAGTTGTGCAGGAGGAAGTACCAGTGGTAAGGGATTTCCCTAAAGTATTTCCAGAGGAGTTGCCAAGCATGCCACCGGATAGAGATATTGAGTTTTTGATTGAGCTATTGCCAGGCACGGGGCCAATATCACAGAGACCATATAGGATGCCAGCAAAGGATTTGGTGGAAATTAAGAAGCAAATTAAGGAGTTACTGGATAAGGGATATATTCGCCCAAGTTCTTCGCCTTGGGGATCGCCAGTACTTCTAGTGGAGAAGAAGGATGGATCGCTAAGGATGGTTGTAGATTATCGGGGATTGAATGAAGTAACGATCAAGAACAAGTACCCACTACCAATGATCAATGATCTGTTTGATCGATTGCAAGGAGCTAAGGTATTTTCCAAGATCGATCTGCGATCAGGATACCACCAGTTGAAGATTCGAGAACAGGATATTCCGAAGACAACTTTTACCACCAGGTATGGGCTGTACGAGTATACCGTTATGTCATTTGGTCTGACTAACGCACCTGCCTATTTTATGAACATGATGACAAAGTGTTTATGGAGTTTTTGGATAAGTTCGTCGTAGTGTTCATTGATGATATCCTGGTTTATTCGAAGAATGAAGAGGAGCATAAGGAGCATTTGCGTTCGGTACTTCGAAAGCTCAGAGAACATCAATTATATGCCAAGTTCAGAAAATGTGAGTTTTGGTTGAAAGAAGTAGGATTCCTCGGACACGTTATATCTGGAGAAGGTATAGCAGTTGATCCCGCTACAGTTGATACCGTGACCAAGTTCGAAGCCCCAACAGCAGTTGGAGAGATCCGGAGTTTTCTTGGACTCGCAGGATACTACCGAAGATTTATTGAGAATTTCTCAAAGATTGCGAAGTCTATGACAGAGTTGTTGAAGAAGGATACCAAGTTCATATGGACGGAGGAATGTGAGGCTAGTTTCCAGGAGTTGAAGAAACACTTGGTTACTTCACCAGTGTTGATTTTTCCAGATCAGACCAAAGATTATGAGGTGTATGGCGACGCTTCACGTCGAGGACTTGGAGCAGTGCTTATGCAGGAAGGGAGAGTTGTTTCATATGCCTCAAGACAACTGAAGCCTCGTGAGTTAAATTATGCCACGCATGATTTGGAGTTAGCTGCCGTAGTGCATGTTTTGAAAACATGGAGGCATTTCCTCATCGGAAACCATTGTGAGGTGTACACGGATCATAAGAGCTTGAAGTACATTTTCACACAGAAGGAGTTGAATCTCAGACAAAGGAGATGGTTGGAGCTTATCAAGGATTATGATATGAAATTGCATTATCACCCCGGAATGGCTAATGTAGCAGCTGACGCATTAAGCCGTAAGAGCCATGTCAATACGTTAATGACGGGATAAATACCCAAGGAGTTAGCAGAAAATCTTCATGAACTATGTTTAGAAATAGTTCCGAGAGGCTATGTAGCCGCATTGGAGATTCAGTCAACTTTGATGGATATAATCAGGGAAGCTCAGAAAACTGACAAAGAGATTGCCGCTATAAAGGAGAAACTAAGCAAAGGAAAAGCTAAAGGATTTCGTGAGGATGAGCACGACACTCTATGGTTTGAAGACCGTGTTTATGTGCCCAATGACCCGGAGATCAGGAAGTTGATTCTGCAAGAGGCACACGATTCACCATATTCAATTCACCCAGGAAATACCAAGATGTATTTGGATTTGAAGGATATTTTCTGGTGGACTGGAATGAAGAAGGATATTGCGGAGTATGTAGCAGTTTGTGATGTATGTCAGAGAGTAAAGGCAGAGCATCAGAAGCCAGCGGGATTGTTACAACCATTGCCGATACCCGAATGGAAGTGGGATAACCTAGGCATGGATTTTATCACGGGATTACCCAGGACTCGTTCAGGCTATGACTCAACTTGGGTTGTAGTTGATCGATTGACAAAAGTAGCTCATTTCATCCCAGTAAAGACCACTTACACCGGTGTTAAGTTGGCCAAGATATACATGACAAGGATCGTATGTTTGCATGGAGTTCCGATGAGTATCATATCAAATAGAGAAACCCAGTTTACCTCAAAGTTCTGGAAGCAGTTGCATGAAACTTTGGGAACCAGGCTAGAACTCAGTACAGCTTTTCATCCACAGGCAGATGGACAAATCGAGAGAGTCAATCAGATTTTGGAGGATATGCTGAGAGCTTGTGCGCTAGATTACGGATCTAGTTGGGACGACAATTTGCCATATGCAGAGTTCTCTTACAACAACAGTTACCAAACCAGTTTAAAGATGGCCCCTTTCGAAGCCTTGTACGGAAGGAGGTGCAGGACACCGTTGTCATGGGATGAAGTTGGAGACCGCCAGTTGTTTGGACCTGACTTGATTAAAGAGTCTGAACAGAAGGTGAAGTTGATTCGCGATAGGCTCAAGGTAGCCCAGTCCAGACAGAAAAGTTATGCAGATTCTAAACGCAAGGAGACAGTTTACGAAGTTGGAGATAGAGCTTATCTTCGAGTATCTCCACTTCGGGGAACAAAGCGTTTTGGAGTAAAAGGGAAGTTGGCACCATGATTTGTAGGACCGTATCGAGTTTTGGAGCGTACGGGAGAAGTGGCCTACAAGTTGGAATTGCCTGAAGGATTGTCAGGAGTTCATGATGTGTTCCACGTTTCTCAGTTAAAGAAATGTCCCGCGGAGATGGCTGATATACCATTGAGAGATACAGTGCCTTTGGAAACTATTCAGTTGGATAACGATTTGACGCAGGAGGAGAAACCAATTAAGATTCTCGAGTTTGCCAGTCGAGTTACACGCAGCAAGGTTATCAAGTTTTGCAAAGTTCAGTGGAGCCACCACATGGAGGATGAAGCCACCTGGGAACGAGAAGAAGATTTGCTCAAGGACCACCCTCACCTATTTTCTAGCCAACCCGAATCTCGAGGGCGAGATTCATCTTAAGGGGGGTAGGTTTGTAACATCCCAAATTTTCAATTTGGAATGTTATACATTAGATCATCATTGCATATCATATTTTATTTTTGCATTTTGGTTGATCCTACAAATTCTACGCAACTCAAGGACCCACGGAGAGAGTTGGGGATTTCGTTATTTTCATATTTGAGTTCTCTCAAATTTTGAGAATTGGATCATTTGATTTTATTTATTTTATCATCAATTATTTTTATTACAAAATTTTATGAGAGAGGGAATAAAATGACTTTCCCAAAATAAAGAAATATTGAGGATTTAATAATAAAATCAAATAAGATTTTATTTCGGAGTTTTTCGGTATTTTATTTGAATTTAGGAAAAAGTGTGTTTTTCAAAATTGCATTTAGGTCCCAAATAAATGTTCACCTTGTGCGGCTTGAGTTTAGAAGCCCGTGAAAATTTATTTCGGAATTTTTGCAGTCCATTTAGTATTTCTTTTTATTTTTCTTCCGAGCGTAAGTATTAAAAAAACGAACCGACCTAACGGGCCGTGTCCGACTAGGACTCTGGCCCAACTAGGCAATATAAGCCGGCCCAGCCCCCCTCGGGAGAAACCCTAGCCAGCCGCCGCCCCGCCCGCGCCGCCGCCCCGCCGCGCCGCCGCCGCCGAGGTTCGCCGCCGCCTCGACTTCCGTGCCATCGGTTTTTTTTAGATTCAGTTTTTTTAAATAGATCGGTTTTTCTGGTTAATTTAAATAGCGAGCATTCGTCCGTTCATTCGTTCTAGCGAGCGTTCATCGTTTTTTCTTTTTCTCGGATTAAATCCGCGATTTTTCTGATCGCGATTCCTGATCCGATTTTCTTTTTAGTATAACTTTTCGCTCGTTTATCGGAATCAGGCGATTCAAGCGCCTAGAGTTTCGTCTCGAAATCCTCTATCCATTTAACCAACTTAAACAAGATTTTGCTACTGTAAACTTTGCCCTAGATCTAGATTTTTAGAACGAAGTTGTTTTCTTTCGCCGTTTGACTTTCGTTGCTTTGTTCGATTTGATTCTTTTTGCCAACCGGAGTTCTTAAGTTGAACCTTCTGGTTAGATCTCTTATTTGAGTTTTACCTGTGCATTAGATGAGTACTTATTGTATGCTTGTTTGTTTGTCTGCGATAGAATACCCGGAGTGCGCCGCCTGTTACTTCGAATCTCTAGGTTTCGCGGATCATCAGCAAGGCAAGTAACACTTTGATCATACCTTGCCTACTATCCAGTTTTATTGCATTAGATCAATCCTCACACATTGCATGGTTAGGATCTAATTAAATTGTGGGATGGGAAATAGTTGAGGTAGAACCTATTACCAGTTTATTATCGAACCTTTGGGAGTTACTTCTACGTTTGCTTATTATGCCATGCTATGCTAGTAGACGTGGATTGGGTGAGTGATATCCATGACAGATGTGAGTTTTGTTAATTAATGGTTTATCTAAGGTGGCAACTTAAACACACATCGGGTGGATTTAGGCACCTGGGTATTCCAGGACTTGCATGTTTTCTTTTGGACCGCCACCCAGGCTCAAAGGGATCATGAGACTATTCATACTAGAAACTTCCGTGTGCGGCCACAAGCTATTATGGGCTCTAGCATAGTTGACTAAGTTGTGCGAACTCTTACAATGGTAGACTAGCAGATATAGGGGATGTAGGTGGTACGGTCTACCCGATCGTAAGGTGCTAGCGCTTCTGAAAGACTATGTCTCGGTCATCCGTCTTCTCAAACACCATGTAGTGCGAGAAACCAGACGGAGGCGATCGAGTCTTGTGGGGAAAAGTGCGCAAACCTCTGCAGAGTGTAATAAACTAATCATGGTTAGCCGTGTCCCCGGTTATGGACATCTTGAGTATCTAGTACTTGGATTATCATGTGAATCTCAACATGTTACTCTAAATTAATTTTGTTGGGTTATGTTTAATGATGATGCTTAATTGGGATTGTGAATGCTGTCAACCATTCTCAATGTTTAACAACTACCATGATAGTTAAATAAATTTTATTCCTTTGAAGTAGGGAAAAATTGGCTTTACGCAAAACTGTAACCATAGAGCTTTCCACCAGCCAAATATGCATATAGTATAGCTGTTTCATTCCATTACTCTCTGTGTGTTACCTTGACAGCATATTCCATGTGCTGACCCGTTTCGGGCTGCAACGTTAATGTTGCATACTTTTGAGACGACGATTAAGGAGTTTTAGGTCGTGGTTCTATACTCAGTGATGCCGTTGGAGATGATGGACTCACTTATCTTCCAAGCCTTCCGCTGTTATCGTTATTAGATGGCCTTAAGCCATATTTATTGTAATAAGTTCTCTTTTGAGACACTCGATGTAATAAGTGTGTGATTGCTACTCTGCTATAAATCCTTTGAGTACTGTGTGGTGTCAGCATTACTGATCCAGTGATGACACCGGAGCACAGAGATCAGACTGTTTGAGCTCTGGTCGCTACCCGGCCATACTCCCGTACATTGTCAAACGAGTCCGGACTATTCTGCGGCAGGACAGTCCAGCTCGTTAGGAGCTCGATTAGCAATTCGATCTCTGTCTCAGTCCCGACCAAGTGGTGGCATATTTACCGCACGTACATAAATACACACTAAAAATACCATGGGCAAAGACGGATGCATAACCAGACTGTGGTCCACAATATGGCTCGACCTTCCTTGGACACACATACTTTTACTTTTCTTTTATCGTTTTCATGTTTCTTTTCCGCAGGCCCCTCTCAACGGCCTCAGTCCTTTCGAAGAACAGATATACCAAGGTGGCAATTAGCACAGATGTGTGGGGGAATCTCTAGATGTTCTTCTGAACGATCATTCTACCTGCTTTCAGGACCCATATGCAGCTCCTCCTTGGTCTTGGCATGTTAAATAGCCACTGTTGCTTATCGCACTATTTGTACAAAATACGCTTTGTATTAATCAAACTATAATGGAAACAGTTTGCGGCCGAACTTTTGCGGCACTAGCTTGCTACTTCATTTTTTCTTGATAATCTTATCAATTGCACTCGTACACTTTGGTACTTCTTAAAACGCCAGGGGCTTCACTGCGCCCCATATTACGGGAATAAAGTCCGAACACTTTTTACAGTATAGTTTGGCACCCCGAATTTTCAGCATTATATGCATTGGCTCCGAATCATCTCTTTGGTCAATAGTTGGGTTGCCCGGCTCCTGTGCTTGCTACCTTATGTTCCACTCTATCAACTAGGGTAGTAAAGGAGAACTACTACAATTGTGTCCTGGTTTATACGGATGAGCACCTCAGTAGAGAAAGCCGAAAACTGACAGTTGTGATGCGGCGTGAGCCGGTCAGCTGTTCGGAGGTTAGAAATCTTTTGCATTTTTTTCCGCATTATGCGACGAATCGGTCTTTACCCGATCAGGTATTTACAACACCCTAGTTCGGAATCACAAATACAAGGGGTTGTGCCTAAAATTCTATTGTCAAACTCCTATGGCTAAGTTAGGGTGATAAAGCCACATAGTCCGATTGCCTAGTTCGTTGCGCTAAACACCTCCTTCAAGGACCAAACTTTTGCATAAAGAGTGTTTTAGATTCATCACGAGCACCCCTATACTACCTACATGGGGGCTGAAGCCGATGACAGGCCAACTCTCAGACTTAATAAAATGGCCGCACAGGAGGTAAAATTTTAAATAATAAACAGCAAGCATTATATTACACATCAGTCTTGTTTTCATCATACAGGGCGGGATAACATGAAAGTACTCATTCAAAGATAATGTCTTTTGAGCACTGGACCTCTACAATGCTGGATCCCTTGAGGACATCATCAAAATAGCGCTCCGGCGTGCGGTGCTCCTTGCCAGCGGGCGGTCCCTCGGTCGCGAGTTTGACGACGTCCATCTTCACCCACTGTATCTTGACACGGGCGAAGGCCATCCGCGCACCTTCGATGCAGACCGACCGCTTGATGACATCCAAACAGGGGCAGGCATTGACCAGCCGCTTCACAAGCCCGAAGTAGCTGTTGGGTATTACTTTGGCAGGCCATAGTCAGATTATCAAATCCTTCATGGCAGTTCGGCCACCCTATGCAGTTCGACCAACTATTTTAGCTAATCGCTAAAGGGTACCGGATGTTCTAGTGCAAGGTATTGTGACCAGAACAACTTCTCCGTCGAGCTCCCGTCTTCGGCTCGGAAGAACTCCACAGCATCAGCAACACTACACGGTAGATCCGCAAACGCCCCTGGAGAACTCCAAATCCGGGTTAGTAAGAGGAACCTTTTCTTCACATACTTGCTCTGCATAATAAAGGCTTTACCAGCCGCAATTTTTCTGGCCTCCTAGATCTCCTGGAGGGCGCCTTGGGCTTCGGCCCTGGCATCTTGTGCACTTTGGCGGGCCTTGGCAAGTTCGTAATCTTGATCCGCAATGTGGCGCTCCAAGGACTCGCATTTCTGCACAGCATCCTGAAGCTCCTGCTGGACCTCGCCAACCCTGGCCTCGTGTTTCTCATAAGTAGCTTGTTCCTTCACCGCTCTCTCCTTGTCCTCGGGCAGTGCCTTCTTGAGGGCCTCCACCTTGGTCTCCGCCCCTAATAATAAATCTCATGACACTAGGGTCAGTACAGATCATCCATCCTTTCCGGATATACACAAGGACATTGCATACGTTGTTTATCTTCTAGCTGCTTTTTTACACGGCCAGGTTCACCCTCGGCCCGCTCTAGCCTCTACTTTAGTCCAGAGACTTCAGCGGCATGAGAGGTCGCGACTAGTAGCGACGGCTGCTTATTCACATAGACATATATGGTTAGTCTCATGCGAAAAGCTATTTGATCCTCTGTTTGGCTATTCTTTTCGAACACCGGATAGAGTCTCAGGGGCCACCGTCTGTACTGTGACTTCTTTTTGCATAATTACGTCACTTACCTCAAAGCCTGCCAGAAGTTGGGTACATGCTTTGCTCAGTCCGCTCTTAACGGACTGAACCCTTCCAATCACCGTTCCCATGAGGGTGCGGTGTTCTTCCACGATAGAAGTGCCTCTCAGCGCTTCCATTAGAGTATCCGGTGCCTCTGGATGGATAGAGGTCACCAGTGGGATAGGTGCACCTCCTTCTTTCGAAGGAGGTTGCCTTCTTGATTTCGGAGCCATATGGGCCTCCGGAACAATATTCGGCTAGGGGCCGCACTAGATATGGCCCCCATCGCCAGTCTCCAGAGGGATTTGCTCCCCCCAGGTGTCCGTCAGCCGAGGTTTTGCCCTCCCGCGCCATCCTAATGGCCCTCTGCGCCTCTCCCTGGCTCGTAGAGGTCCTTCGGGACACCGACTCGGCGTCGTCTGTGGCCTTGGGAGAGGTGGCTGTCGGCAGCGAATCATTGACCATAGCCTTTGGATCCAGGGAACCTCTCGATGAGGATCGCTGGGAGCTGTCGTGGGCCGGACTGCAACGCGTGATTCAACACATCCGAATTACGAAATAAGAGAGTCCGGCATATAAGTGCGTTAGAGCCTTCGAATACTTACGATCCGGCCTGGGGCTTCTCCCTGGGGCGCCACTCCGAGCTGCTCTCGGTGTCCAACGCGCTGTCGTCCGCGAGGGAGGTTTTCCCCCTCTTGGACGCTTCAGCCTCCAGACACGTGGAGGCCGCCCTTTTCTTCCTTCCCCCCGCAAGGGGGGGGGGGGTTGCTTTCTTCCTCCTCCTCCTCCTCTTCCTCGTCGTCGGTGGCGGGTGTGGACTGGGTCTCGATGTCTTCGGACGTCATGTCTGAAGTGCCCTTGTGACGGAGGCCACCTCCGGCCCCCTTGGCCTTCTTCTTGGCCTTCTTCTTGGCCTTCTTCTCCAGCGCCTAGTAAGGCGCCAAAACCAGCATCTTCGTCAGAAGAGGAATTGCAGGGTCTTCGAGCAGCAGAGCTGGGCTCTTTATCAGCTCCGCCTTCATCGTCCAGCTCTAAAAAAGTATATAAAGACGGGGAAGCTTAGACATGCCCCTTGAATATGTGAGTAAAGGATACACCTTGAAAACACGAGAAAACTTACCGGACCGGCGGGGTGGGTTAGGTTGTACCCACGGTCTTCGGACTCCTTCGGCCATGTTTTGTTGGCCTTGAAGAGCACCTTCTAAATACCATGGTGTGTAACACCGAAGAAGTGTTGCAGAGTCTGGTGCTTAGCTAGATCGAATTCCCACAAATTCCAGGTCCGGCTTTGGCATGGAAGGATCCGGCGAAAGAGCATCACCTGGATCACATTGACAAGCTTGATGTTCTTGTCGACCATCCTCTTTATGCGCGTTTGCAGCACTGTCAGCTCGTCCGACGATGCCCAGTCTAGGCCCTTCTCTAGCTAGGAGGTGAGCCGCATTGGGGCCCCAGACCTGAACTCGGGGGCTTCGGCCCAGGTGGTGCCGCGGGGCTCTATGACATAGAACCACTGTTTTGCCACCCTTTGACAGTCTCCACGAAAGTGCCTTTGGGCCACACGACATTGGGCATCTTTCTCACCATGGCGCCTCCGCACTCAGCATGTTGTCCGTGTACCACCTTCGGCTTCACAATGACGATCTTCAGCGACAATCCAGGTGAGATGCGGAGGAAGGCCTCGCACACAACAATAAATGCCATGATGTTGAAGGAGTTGGGGGCCAGATCATGGAAATCCACCCCATAATAGAACATAAGTCCACAGACAAATGGGTGGAGTGGAAACCCCAGCCCGCAGATGAAGTGAGGGATGAAAACTACCCTCTTGTGGGGCTCCGGGGTAGGGACGATCTGTCCCTCGGTCGGAAGCCGATGGGCGACTTCCTTGGACAAATATCCGGCCTCCCGGAGTTGTGTGATGTCCTTCTCCTTGACAGAGGACACCATCCACTTTCCTTGCGCTCCAGATCTGGACATGACTGGAGTGCTGTTTGGAGGCGAAACAGATGAGGACTTGGGCACTGGAGCTCGAGAGTGGGTAGGCAGAGAGAGAGAAGGCGTGGCTGAAAGGGGGTGAGTCCTTATCCCTTTATAAAGGCAGCGAATATCAAGCGCCTCCCCACTAGCCTTAAAACTTGCCTGTTTCCCAAGGGCCATGCAGGTGGCACGGTTGGCTTACCCACGACCGTATTGATGAGAATCCCGTAATAAGGGGACACGATCTCTGCTTTGACAAGACGTGCCAATAAAACCGCATCTCGAAATATGAAGCGGCAGGCCGGTAAACGGTTTGAAATAATGACCGGGTGGTGATGTGGTGTCATGCTACAAAAAGTTGTCAGCGGATTGGACTCATGAAATATTATGCTCTCTGTAGTTGTGTGTGGTGCTTGTTTTGCAGAGCCAGGCATGTTCTTTGTGTTCGAAAGTTGTTTTGAAGTATTCAGAGGAGGAACCCGCCTTGCAATGCCGAAGACAATCTGCGTGCCGGACACCTTGTCATTGAAGCCTTGTTCAGGGGCTACTGAGGGAGTCCTGGACTAAGGGGTCCTCGGGCGTCCGGCCTATTGGACATGGGCCGGACTGTTGGGCCATGAAGGTACAAGATTAAAGATTCTCTCACCCGTGTCCGGATGGGACTCTCCTTGGCGTTGATGCCAAGCTTGGCGTTCGGATATGAAGATTCCTTTCTCTGTAACCGACTTTGTACAACCCTAGTCCCCTCCAGTGTCTATATAAACTGGAGGGTTTAGTCCGTAGAGGCAATCATAATCATATAGGCTAGGCTTCTAGGGTTTTAGCCATTACGATCTCGTGGTTGATCAACTCTTGTAACCCCTATACTCATGAATATAATCAAGCAGGACGTAGGGTATTACCTCCATCAAGAGGGCCCGAACCTGGGTAAAACTCTGTGTCCCTTCTCTCCTGTTACCATCAACCTCAGACGCACTGTTCGGGACCCCCTACCCGAGATCCGCCAGTTTTGACACCGACAGGTGGCAGTTATGGTGAAAGTACCTCCCGTTTTGTCCTCCTTTGCATCCACTTTCATGGTAGCAGGTGTAGATGCCTTGCCTTCTTGCTCTTGTCGGTAGAGCTCTCTGGTATGTCCTCAACGGGTGCGCGGTACTCCGAGGAGGTGCACTTTCCAGAGTCCTCATCAAGGTCTTGTCGGTCTTCTTGTTCTTCTTCTTCCCCCAGGAGCTTTGTTGGCAGGAGAAAGTGCCTTGCCGACAGATGCTGCAACTGCTTCCCGATAAAGCTTGTCGGCGCTGATGATTATGTCTTTCATGTCGGAGTTGATGGTATTGACACTCATCATCCCTGGAATTTTTAGAGTGTTTGTAGGCATAGTGGGACGCCACCATGAATTTGGCCAGAGCCGGGCGGCCAAGAATTCCATTGTACGGTAGAGGTATTTTAAAGACATCGAAGATAATCTTCTCTGTCATGTGGTTTAGCTCACTACCAAGCTTCACCGATTGATGACCCACAAGTATAGTGGATCAATCCTAGTCCTTTTGATAAGTAAGAGTGTCGGACCCAACGAGGAGTAGAAGGAAATGACAAGCGGTTTTCGGCAAGGTATTATGTACAAGCACTAAAATTATTGGTACCAGATAGTTTGAGAGCAAGATAATTCGTAATGGGTAATAAGTAACAATTGTAACTAAAGTGCAGCAAGGTGGCCCAATCCTTTTTATAGTAAAGGACAAGCCTGGATGAACTCTTATATAAAGCAAATCGCTCCCGAGGACACATGTGAATTATCATCAAGTTAGTCATCATGCTCATATGATTCGTGTTCGCTACATTGATAATTTGATATGTCGGTGGACCGATGCTTGGGTGATGTCCTTACTTAGACAAGCCTCCCACTTACGATTAACCCCTGTGACAAGCATTTGTAACTACAAAAGGAAGAGCTAAGATAAATTTAACCATACCATTAAATATGTGGATCCAAATCAGCCCCTTACGAAGCAACACATAAACTAGGGTTCAAGCTTCTGTCACTCTAGCAACCCATCATCTACTTGCTACTTCCCAACGCCTTCCCCTAGGCCCAAATCATGGAGAAGTGTCATGTAGTCGACATTCTCATAACACCACTAGAGGAAATAAAAACATACATCTCATCAAAATATCGAACGAATACCAACTTCACATGATTACTTATAACAAGACTTCTCCCATGTCCTCAGGAACAAAAGTAACTACTCACAAGACATATTCATGTTCAAGATCATAGGGTATCAAATGGCATTAAGAATCTAAAGATATGATATTCCACCAAATAAACCAACTAGCATCAGCTACAAGGAGTAATCTACAGTACTGGCAACCCACAGGTACCAATCTAAAGTTTTGAGACAAAGATTCAATACAAGAGCTGAACTAGAGTTTGAGTGGATATGGTGCTAGTGAAGATGGTGACGACGATGGCTTCGATTTCCCCCTCTCGGACGAAAGTTTCCCCAGTAGAATCGCTCCGCCGGAGACCTAGATTGCTTCTACCCAGGTTCCGCCTTGAGACGACGTCGCTTCATCCTAAAAGCCTTCCTCTTATTTTTTTTTCTAGGTCAAAACCCTTCATATAGTAGAAGATGGGCACCGGAGGCTAGTCACGGGGCCCACAAGCCCAGGGGGCGTTCCTTGGGGGTAGGGCACTCCCCCGGGCTTGTGGCCACCTGGTGGGTCCCCTCCTTGTATTTCTTCACCCAATATTTTTTTATATTCCAAAATAATTCTCAATAAAGTTTCAGGACATTTGGAGTTGTGCAGAATAGGGATCTCACATTTGCTCCTTTCCAGTCCAGAATTCCAGCTACCGGCATTCTCCTTTTCATGTAAATCTTGCAAAATAAGAGAAGAAGGGCATTAGAATTGCATCATAAAGTGTAATAACAGCCCATAATGTAATAAATATCCACATAAACACATGAGGCAAAATGGACGTATCAACTCTTCCAAGCTTAGACCTCACTTGTCCTCAAGCGAAAGCCGAAATCGATAATCATGACAACATGTTTAGATATAGAGGTGTCGATAAAACAAAATACGCACATGAGGGCATCATGATCATCATTAGAACAACAATATACTGTCATATAAATTCTTATGCTAAAGTGATAATTCATTCTGAAGGTAAAGTATGAATCGTAAACTTCATTGAAAACTAGCAACTATGATCTCAGTCATTGATGCAATTGTAATTTGTCATAATGTCAGAAAGAGTCCATGTAAGAACCTTTTATCTAGCAAGTTCACATACTCAACCATCATTTAGTCTTTCACAATTGCTAACATTCACACAATACTTATGGGATAAGAGCTTCAATCAGACACATAGAAAGATGGGGGGTTATAATTTTGCCTCCCAACCATTTACCTAAAGGGTAGTGTTAGCAATAATAACTCATGATCACCTACATCCGACTAGATATGTGTCTCTAGATCTTTCGCCAAGATAAGATGCTTGCCAAAAGGGAGAAAAATAAAAGGAATGCTGAAGATCACCATGAACCTTTCTTGAATGTAGATAATTAAAATAAAAGATAGGACCTTCGCGGAGGGAAGCAGAGGTTGTCGTTTGCTTTTTATTTGGATGCACAAAATCTTAATGCAAATCAACATCACATTATATTGCCACTTGTGATAGCAATCTTTATTATGCATTCCGTCGCTTTTATTTTTTTCCCATCACAAGTTCGCACAAAGCTTATTTTCCTCACACTAAAAGATAATACATATTTAGAGGGCAATTTTTATTGCTTTGCACCGATGACAACTTACTTGAAGGATCATACTCAACCCATAGCTAGGTATAGTAGACTCTTATGAAAAAACTGGGTTTTAAAGATTCTAGATGCACAAGTAGTATCTCTACTTGGTGCATAATTTTTGGCTAGCATGAGATAATAAGGAAGCTCCACATGTTGGAGGATCCATGACAATATAGCTTCTATTCGAATGTAAGTAAACATAGCTCATTATGTTGTCTTTATTGTCTAACATCAACTTATTAGAATATAATATTTTAATGAGTGCTCACAACAATAAAAGATGTCCAAGATAGTGTATTTATATGTGAAACCTCACTTTCTTTATTACTTCATATTAATTGCAACAACGACCAAAACTATGTTTGTCAACCTTCAATAATTTTCATGCATTATACTTCTTATATGTGAAGTCATCACTGTCCATAAGATTATTATATAATATTTTATTTTTTTATTCTTTTTCATCTCTAAGATCAAAGCTAGAAAGCAAAGCACTCAACCCAAAACTAATGT
>NC_041382.1:285282696-285314113 GCF_002162155.2 Triticum dicoccoides
TATCATACTCGGTTACATAGATAGATCACGAAGCAAAAACTTAAAAGGCTAGATCATAGTAAAACTTTTATTCTACTAGATCATGATTTAACCAAAATGATCAAACTAAAAATAGATGATAAAGATAAAGCTGGTGATACGATACCGGGGCACCTCCCCCAAGCTTGGCACAAGCCAAGGGGAGTGCCCATACCCATGTACTCAAGTCTCCTCCTTAGGAGGTGGTGGTGATGAAGTTGATGATGTGAGATGCTTGTCTTCTGGCATAGGCTCCCCGTTATAGAAGGATGAGAGTGTCTCTAGAATACTGAAAATTTGCAGCTAAACTCATCCTCTTAATTCTAGACTCATACTCACAGTTTTGGTTTTGTAGGTCATAGATCTGGCTTGGAGGTGCTCAATTGGCTCATGAAGCTTGCATATGGCCTATCCAATATTATCGTTGTCCAACTTGTGATCATGGGTGAATTCCGTAATCATAGAGGGGTTGGCGTTAAGTCTGCGTTCCACCATCCCTTGACACCTTAAGATCTCCTGCTCTAGTGCTTTGAGCCTAGTCTTTCACGCTTTTGGTCTTCTTTGGCCCTTGGACATCCCGAATGTGAAGCAACCCCTTGCGTATCTCAATGGTTTGAGGGTGTTTCATCACCTCCGAAAGGTAGGGGTCGATGACCTTCTCGTAGAACTTGTCCTTAAATAAACTTCATGTCGTCATGGCGATCTAGACTTGTCAGAAAGTAGTTCAAAACAAGAACATGGGATATTATTTGTGACATGGTGCTCAAAACCTTCGGGAGTTTATATTATGAATTTTTACCGTGCAAAACAAGTAGTCTAGAAGAAAATAGAGTCCGGGGAGTACACGAGGGCTCCACAAGCTCAAGAGGCGTGCCCAGGGGGTAGGGCACGCCCCTTAGGCTTGTCGCCTACTCGTGCACTTTCCAGACTACTTATTATTTTCCTAATTTTTTTAAACTCCAAAATAGAGTAAAATTGCTTTTATGGAACTTCTGGAGTAGGTTTACTTACCGTATCACATACCTCTTCCCTTTTAAGGTTCTGGAACATTCTGAAAAGTTTCCTTTATGTACTGCTTCGATGTTATGGAATGAATAATATTAGTCTCAATATTTATAGGCATACCTGAGATGTAATACTTAATTCTTGGCCCATTCACCACCCTCGGGTTTGTGCCTTTGGCGTTGTTGATCTTGATAGCATGGGACCAATAAACTTCTTCACTAAATGTAGGGTCCTTCCCATTTGGAGAAAAGTTTTCATACAAAAGATCTTAAATAATAATATAACAATACATGGCCACCTACATTAAATTCATGTTTTTCTATTCTTTTGTCGTGCCATCTTCTAACATTTTCTTTAAACACTTTAGCATTTTTCGTAGGCTTGGGTTCTCCATTCATCAACTGAGCTAATATCAAACAACCTCTTTTCACCGGAAAGTTTAAAATCATAGTAATTCTTTTCCATAAACCATTTTATACGGAGACATACCCATAGGATTTTTATAAGCAGTTCTATAAGCCCGAAGAGCATCATCTAGTTTCTTAGACCAATTCTTCCTAGATCTATTGACGTTCTTTTGCAAAATTAACTCTATTTCTCATTACTCAAGTAAACTTGACCACTAGATAGAGGATGATAGGGGGATGCAATTATATGATTGACATCATATTTAACAAGCAATTTACGGAAAGCACCATGAATAAAATGTGAACCACCATTAGTCATTAAATATCTAGGGACTCCAAACCTCAGGAAAATAACTTCTTTAAGCATTTTAATGGAAGTATTATGATCATCATGACAAGTTAGAATTTCTTCTACTACTTAGTAACATAATCAACAACAATGAAAATATGTGTATACCCGTTAGAGGAAGAAAAAGGTCCCATATAGTCAAATCCATACATTGAATGGCTCCATAACAAGTGAATAATTCATAGGCATTTCCTGACATCTACCAGTATTTCCAATTCTTTGACATTCGTCACAAGATAGAACAAACGTACGTGCATCTTTGAAAAGAGTAGGCCAATAAAAACCAGATTGTAATACCTTCTGTGCAGTTCTGTCTCCCGCATGGTCTCCTCCGTAAGCCTCGGAGTGACACTTCTGTAGGACTTGTTCCTATTCATTCTCAGTTATACAATGTCCAATGATACCATCTACTCCTTTATAAAGATGTGGGTCATCCCGAAAGTAATGTCTTAAATCAAATAAGAACTTTTACTTTTGTTGGTATGTGAACTACGTGGTATAAATTTAGCAACAATGTAATCTCTACTCATAATGGAGCAGTTCATACATCGTTCATTAGTTGGTTCGTTCCCTCCCACCCCATCGATCCATTGATAGGCCTCCTACCCTCTGATTTTCCCCTCGTCTGATCCCGAAGTTGCCAATTTTTTCCATTGACACATCCATTCTCTCCCAACATATCTGGACAGAATCAGTACTTTCCGAAACATCTGATACCCAACCCCTCCATTGAACTAAAAACAATCCCCCACCCCCAAATGCCTTCGTTAAAAAGGAAATAGACAATAGTTGGTGTCCCCGGCGTTGGCACGAGGACCTGTGTCAGCCTCCACTAGACCGATGTCGTGCAGGTGAGTGCCCCTCTCCTCTTTCCCTCTTCTAAAATCAGCTTCAATTGTTGGGTTGGCGATCCAAATTTTTGGACTATAATTTGCGTCTTGTTTTTGTCTTTGTGTCCATTTGTTTGACCTGGATCAAGATCCAGATGTAATTTTTTACTAAATAGTGAGGTGGTTATCCATGTCATGTGTTCTAACCTGTTCAATGCTACAGTATGTTTTGTTTGAGCAGAGGGAACACCCCATTGTGTGGCGAGTAGTGCAGGAGGGAGCAGATGGAAGCAGACAAGGAGATGGAATGGAAAAGGAGAGAACGCCTCCTCCAAGTTCAAATCTATCGCACCATTACCACCACAAAAAGAAAGAAACTATCAGTTGATTGCTTACATCTAGCCAACGAGTGACATATATGGTTTGTGTTCTTTATTTGAACCCCGTGCGCTTTTGGTGGTGTTGCGACATGGTTTTTGTGCCTGCAACAGCCTCTATCGGTGCCAATGGTGTCTAGGTTAGAGATGGATGCAAGCGAATGGAGACTAGTGCCTATCAGTCATTAGGAATAATAGCATCACAATGGTCTAGACCGCATCATGGTGAGTTTGTGACATGCACCGAGTCTTCTGGTCCTCCTTTTGGCATGTAAAACATGTATGTTGAAGTAATTGCAGCAAGAATTAAGTATGTTTATTTGTCATTTCTATGGATAGTATATGACAGTGCATAAGGAAAACTAGACGTGCTAGATAAGCATATTAACAACCACTGGACGAATGGTATACATAATGTAATCAGAATATCAATATTATAGGTACATGTGCAAACTCTTCACAGAAATTATATATGGTCTTTTTTGTGTGAATGAAATTATATATGGTATGACCATGTATCTTTGGGCAAGGCTATAATCTGAGCATGTGCTTTTTGGCTCAATCGGGTTTTAAGTCTTTTTTCCTATTCCTATGACTACAGATTGTTGTAGTAGCCATCTATAGACATGATAGTAGTACGAACATGCTCTTTGTGAAGGCGAAACTGATGCTTATCTTTTTTTGCTACCATTAGTTTCAGGAACTTTGGTGGCTCTACTACCTAATAGACAATACATTAAAGAGTGGGCAAGGTTCAAGATTCTTAGAAAATTCTCATTTCTGATGTTAACCTGATGCGTTTGTCCAGGAAGAAAACTTTGCTAAATGAGTGCTTTTAACATCTCCTTCAACGAGGTGATAGAGGAAGGAAGAAGCAAGTTGCAAGTTTGGGTGTATACATTATAGTATGACTTGGTTCTTTGGCAAAATGTTCATGGCTAAAAATTGGTGGGGGGTTTTCAGTTCAGTTTAGAGAACATTGTCCATCGCCATAATTTTTAGTCTGGAGGTACTGCCCAATCAAAGAATAGATATTTTTGAGTCGAGTCTCTATAACCTTATTGTTATTCTGTACCAACACATGCCCAATCAAAGAATGGTGGTTATCGACCAACAAAAATTGCCAAGCAATCTGCAAAGTATATACAAAGTGATTTGTATGAATACCACAAAAAAGGTTGTGCCTGCATGAGGACTGCATTCGCAGTGCGGGCCAAGAATCTATTATGGAATCTGTGTAGTTCTTGTGAGGTATTTTGAAGAATTTAAATAAGCGGCAATGAGTGGTGGTCATGAATCAGGAAAAGGTGTGGGTGCCATTGTGGTACAGCAGCCCCGCTGCCCCACCACGAAGCACTTGCACTGGACGGGCCCGGCCTTGGGATCAATCAAACTAAATTCTGTAGCCTCATACTTGGAGTAAATGGGTGAACATTCTGCAGGTGCTATTGCAAGGGACAGCAGAGGTCATGTTGTTATTTCTATCTGTTAGAATACGTCACCTAGCCATAGTGTTGAGGAGGACGAAGCAAAAGCAGCCCTTATTTTGTCGGATGCACTCTCGAGGATCTATAGGGGGCCGTGATTTTGGAACTTGACTGCCAAATTCGGATTAAGGAAATGATGACAGGGAAGAAGTCCCTCTCCCCCTGCTATGGACTTCCAAGAAACATCAAGCAAGCACTGACAAACTTCTCAGATCATAGTATCAGAAGTGTGTGGAGATTGTGCAATGCCCTTGCTGATGGGCTTGCAGCGTTGTCCAGGAATTCGGAAGACCGGGAGAGGATTGCGAACGTACTGGACTGCCTCGCCCGCTTATGATCTCTGAATTTGTTGTTTCAGCAGAGTAGCTTTACTACTCTAAATCTCAAAAAGAAAAAGGTTGTACCTCTCCCTGGGATAATCATGGCAATTTCAAGGGGTACAATTTAGGGGAATTACCTGTAGGGAAGAGAGCCAATGGCGTTCGCGTTGGAGCCCACGGCATTCACAACGACCATCAAACGCAGAGACAACACCCCCGCCAGCCTCAAAGTTGTCATCGCCGTCTGCTTCCTCATCCTCGAAGAGCCTGCATGGCGCCGGACCCTGGCCACCCCTACATCAAGCCACCGGCAACCGAAGCCAATAAGACCTCGCGCCCCAGCCGCATGTGATGAGCTCCTCCCATGGTCTTGCACCGCCGTTGTCCCGCGAGTCACAGGCCACCTCGCCGGAGATGAGCACCGCCGCGGATCCGGCCTGAACGGGACCGGATTGAGCACCCATGCCCGGATCAATGCGTCCCTGCGTCCGTCACTGTCGGTCGCGCTGCACCCAGCTCGTCAGACCTCCAAACCCCGTGTTGCACCTCTCCTGCATCCCCAACCTGCACTTATCCCCGTGCTCGAGGCCGCCACTATTGGGGACGCTCCTCTTACTTGAGCGTCCATCACTATGGACCTATTTTCCTCCTCCAGCTGAGGCTGTCGTGGGACCAGTGGTGACCTTCCTCGCGCGGCAACCGCCGATGCATGCGACGGATGCGGTGTTCGGCGGGTAGAGTCGCGCGGTTGCGACATGAGCTTTTCAACATGCGCGGCAAATGCGGCGGGGGAGGGGAGACTGGGAGAGGCGCGAGATAGGTTGAGTGAGTGGAGAGGAGAGGAGAGAGTATTGGGGGAGATAAGGTTGCATTCCGTTCGGTGCTGAACGAAAGAAACTTCTTTTTTGGATTTCCTTTTTAGGGGTAGATTGGGTGCTGGTTGAGCCGTGCTGGATAGTTAATTTGGGCCTTGTATCGGGAATGTTTTCTCTTTTAAAATAGATAGATAATTAAAATATATATATACCTCACAAAAAAATAAAGCATATATATATATATTAAACATGGTTCATACAAATAAATATTTTTATATACTTTTTAGATATATTGAGAGTATCACAACAAATATTGAGAGAAGAAACCAAATATACTTGGTTTATGTTGGTTTGCTTGCATGTATATATATTTTGTTGGAAAAATTTCGATAGCCTAAATAAATAATTTAAAACGATTTAAGAAATTTTAGATGGCTACTTATTTATATATGAACATTATTGTTGGTTGTTTTCCATGAGAGAAATGCAACATCTTTTTTTAATAATGTGAAAAGGTGTTCTTTTTACAAAATAAAACAGTTGTGTTAGTTTCACTTTTATTGTTATACATTATATATGTTTATATGATGCAATAGAAAATATCGTTTATATTTCATCAGAGATAGAAAGTGACGCGTTCCGACATACGCACTAATCTAATGATGACAAACCGGACTGAAACACCATGAGAAGAGGTGCATATAGCTAATCATTCTTTGTATGTATGTTAAACATGATAATACAAAAGGTGTGTTTTTTATATATTATTTTTTTAGAATATATGCGACATATATATGGATTTTGGAGATGCACACAAAAGAACCATCGACAAGGGTTCCGAAGCGACGTCGTTGAAAGGGGCCAAAAATTCACGAGTTTTTTTACAACATAATTATGTGGAAACATTGATATCTCATAACAAACCAAAAAAGCCAACTTAAATGTTATCGCATAAGGTATTTTTTCAATATTATTATCGATCTTTGCTTTGTCATAGTACCTTTTGTATTCAACTAATTTGGCTCATTTTTGTATCATGTCGACAGTCTATGTTTGCACCCCTAGAGATATTACAGTCATCGTATCAAACATGTCTGCCCCCAAGAAAACCAAGTTCGTGGGCATTGCAAGTGAAGTGGACTTCAATTATTAATTAATTATGTCCGTTTTATCTTGTCTGTACGTGTGAAATTTAACATGCATTGTTTTTATATAACTCTTGCAAAATATTTCAAGAGCTCGTGGCAACGCACGGGCATTCTACTAATTAGCATAGTCTACATGCCAAGGAGTATTACGAGAAGTATTATGACAGGTAATTGTTCATTAGGAAAACTATCATTAATATGCAGTGCCTCATCAAGAATATTTTCTAACCTAGACAAGTTATCAGCTACGGGATTCATAACTCTGTTCCTATCAGTAATATGCAAGTCAAATTCTTGTAACAAAAGAACCCACCTAATGAGTTTAGGTTTAGCATCTTTCCTTTCTATAAGGTATTTAATAGCAGCATGATTTGTGTGAACAATTACTTTAGAGTCAACTATGTGAGATCTAAATTTATCACAAGCAAACACGACTGCTAAAAATTCGTTCTCAACAGTAGCACAATTTCTTTGAGCACTGCCTAGAGGTTGGCTAGCATAATGGATAGCCTTTAATTTCTTATGAACTCTTTGTCCTAGAACAACACCAACAACATAATCACTAGCATCACACATGATTTCAAAAGGTAAGTTCCTATCAGGTGGTCGAACAATGGGTGCAGAGATTAAGGCTTTTTTAAGTGTTTCAATGGCTTCTATACAATCATTATCAAAAACGAATGGAACATCTTCTTACAAGAGATTAGTAAGAGGCCTAGAAATTTTAGAGAAGTCTTTAATAAATATCTATAGAAACCCGCATGACCAAGGAAACTTCTTATACTTTTGATATCTTTAGGACATGGCATTTTCTCAATTGCATCAACTTTTGCTTTATCAACTTAAATACCTCTTTCAAAAAATTTATGCCCCAAGATGGTACATTCGCTCACCATAAAGTTGCACTTCTCCCAATCCAAGACAAGATTAGTTTCTTCACTAGTCTACAAATCTCGATCAAGGTTGCTTAAGCAATTATAAAAAGAAGTTCCATAAATGGAATAATCGTCCATGAAAACCTCAACAGTCATTTCACAAAAGTTAAAGAATATAGAAGTCATACATCTTTGAAAGGTAGCAGTTATATTGCATAAATGAAAAGGCATACGTCTACAAGCAAAAGTACCAAAAGGGCATGTGAAAGTAGTTTTTTCCTTGATCCTATAGTGACACTAGTATTTGGGAAAAACCGGAGTATCCAGCTAGAAAACAGAAATGTGTATGCTTTGATAACCTTTCTAGCATTTGAACAATAAATGGTAAGGTGTAATGATCCTTCCTACTGGCTTTGTTTAATTTTCTAAAATCAATTACCATCCTATAACATGTTATAATTCTTTATGGAATAAGTTCATTCTTATCATTTGGGACAACAGTAATACCTCCCTTCTTAGGAACACAATGAACATGACTTACCCGTCTACTCTCAGCGATAGGATAGATTATACCTACTTCTAGGAGCTTTAATATTTCATTTCTTACCACTTCCTTCATCTTAGGATTTAATCGTCGCTGGTGATCAACAACTCTTTTAGCATCAGGCTCCATATTAATTTTTCGCTGGCATAGAGTGGGACTAATGCCCTTAAGATTATCGAGAGTATATCCAATAGTGGCATAGTGCTTTCTCAGAGTTTTTAATAATATCTTTTCTTCATGCTTTGAAAGGTTAGCACTAATAACAATAGGATATATCTTCTAGTCATCAAGATAAGCATATATTAGTGTGTTAGGCAATTGTTTTAATTCAAACACAGGGTCACCCTTAGGTAGTGGAGGACCTCCAAGAGTTTCCATAGGTAAATTGTGTTTAAGAATAGGTTGTTGTTTGAAGAATATCTCATCTATTTCATTTCTTTCATTCATATGCTTATCATTTTCATGGTCTAGCAAATATTGTTCTAAAAGGTTAGTAGGAGGAACGACAATAGAAGCAAGACCAATAATTTCATCCTTACAAGCACGAGGTTGTCTACGGAATTTGGAGAAATTAAACTCATGAGACACATCACCAAAGTTAACACTGATAGTTTTCCTTAGTGCAATCAATCTTAGCATTAACCGTATTCAGGAAAGGTCTACCAAATATAATGGGACAAAAATCATCTTGTGGGGAACCAAGAACTAGAAAATTAGTATGATATTTAATTTTCCCACACAATACATCAACATCTCTAACAATCCTAAGTGGTGTAATTGTATCTCTTTTAGAAAGCTTAATTGTAACATCAATATCTTATATCTCGGTAGGAGCAGTATCATTCATAATTTCTTGATATAAGGTAAATGGAATAGCACTCACATAAGCCATGATAACAATGATCTCCAATTACACCAAATTAAACTATATATTACATGCATAATTAACTAGGATAAATGATCATCTAATCATCAGCTACTTCTTGGGACACATGCCCCCACTACTCTGCTGGTGGCTCGATCCGACCTTGTCGATTTCAGGAAGGAGGCACTTCCTCATGTCAACGATCTACATGTGCACACGTAGCATGTGTACACACTCTTGGTCGCGAACCTGAGGTGAGGTTCATCCAGTTGCCGCATCCAGGCCCCGTGCCAAGATATGGGAAGTCATTTGTTGCATCCCGCTTCATCTTTTCATAGTAGGGGTCGATGATGGTCGAGGCAAGTTCAACCAGTGACGGTGTACAAAAGTAGGGGCCCTCCTTTGCACCCCTTTACTTGTGCATGGGAAGTCAGAGCCACACCTACGGCCGCACTGAGTAGGGAAGAGGAGGGAAGCCGGAGCACAAGACAACCGAAGCAACACCAAGACCAGAGGCAGAGCAAAAGGGCGAGGTGGACTCCCCCGGCAAGACCTTTGCCGGGGCAGCTTCCGCAACACCGGCAAGATCCTTGACGGGGCAACTTGCCTGACGCCAGCAGAGCGCGCCACCCTTGAGCCCTAGGGGTTCCAACACCATCAACTAAATTGGAACCAAGGCTCGGGAGGCACCTCCTTGGTGGCATGCAGATCTTTGTGGAGATCATAAATACACAAGATCAGATGAGGACTAGAAGATGATGACCCTTGGCAAGATCCTTGCCAAGGAAATCCACGAGATCCCCAGCAAGATCCTTGCCGGGGACGACCGTGGTGCCACGTCAAGAGACTTGACGGGCCCCTGACAAGACCCTTGCTGAGGACATCTGCGGGGCCGTAGCCAGGCCCACGTCTGCCAACACTCCACCGCCGCTCCCATGGAGCTGCTAGCTCAACCAGCTGGGCAGGCATCTGCATGGCAGCGTGCGGCCTCCACACAGACTCAGCAAGCACCTGCGTGGTGGCATGCAGATCTCCGTGAAGACTCCGCCACCACGCCAGCCCAGCAGCCAGCCAACGTGGCACTACAATGCCTCGTCAGCTCGGACGCGCGTCAGAGCCAGGCGAGGCGGCGACAGCTGGGATGAGCTTCCTTGTCGTCCCCGATAAAGCAAGAGGGGCACGTCGGCAGCACATTAAATGCGTTTGTCCGACAGTGCCAGAGGGTAGACTCAGCCCCTATACACCTTTCTGCCTCCTGTGTGCCACTATGGCAACCCCTTTTGTCTATAAAAGAAGGCCCGAGGAGTACTGGCGAGGGATTCAGATCTTTGGAACTAGACACACACCGTAGCAAGTTCAAGAACTCAAGAACACTCAAATATAAATCAAAGCAGGACTAGGGTATTACGCGTCTCTGTGGCCTGAACCTGGGTAAACGATCCCTGTGCTGACCGCCAGACCCGCTCTTTGCACAATCCCGTGCCCGGCAACCGTAGAAGGCCCCAGTTATTCCATAGGTGTCGTTTCCACCGACATCTTTGGCGGGCCAGGTAGCGGCGCAGTTGTGAAAATCCGGTCTAGCAGTTAGTTTAGCAGTTCTTCATCGCCATGGCTCCCAAGAAGAAGACGATCACAGCGATCAGTTCGTTGGGGGCCGAACGGCCCGTACCAGTGCGGGTGAGTGGTGGGGCGGTCGCGGACGGAAGCCGAGGCGCAGCCTGCGAACATCTGCATCGCTCTCGTAGCCAAAGCCTGGCGAGTGGCGTCGTTCGTGCGCGAGACGACGGGCCGCATGCCACCAAATCCAAAGACGGAGCCAGGCCCCCCGCAGGCGGTGCGGGGCCCTCCAGGGGTGGTGTCGTGCCACCCATGGGTGGCGGCGCGACTTTCGAGGCGCCTACACCGGCGCCCACGACGCGCTCTTCCCAGGTTGTACGCGACGAGCAGTGTCACCACGCTGGTGACCCTGGGCGCCGCCGTGGGAAGAGTCCTATGCATCATTCGCAGGACCTAGAAGGCCAGCATGCCTGTAGAGGCACTGGCGAAAACGGCGCATGGCCACCGGCCCATGATAGAGCTCCTTCTAACGTGGTTAGAAGTCGGAGCGCGTCACGGTCCATGCAGCTTTCGCCGCCACCCACGCCACCAAAAGCTTTGGCGCGCATAGTTGCTCCTCGACTTTCCTCCTGCTGCGGAAAAGCTCGACGAGTGGAGAGCCACCATCCGAAGCCTCGTTGGTGTTTCCAGCAAAGATGAGCCATGACCGGTGGGGCTCTCAGGCCGGCGCTCCGTCGAGCCGCCGCATGCCAGTGGTGGAAGGACCAGAGGTGTTGCGGCCATGGTGCACTCTCCTCCCCCACGTCCATTGTCGTGGGTGCGGGTCCGTCGTGATGACTCTTGTGATAACATCTCCATAGCGTCGTTCGACCGACGGACCCACCGTGATCAGCGCCAAGTTCTTCGGGAGCGAGCCCATGAAGATGCTCGAACAACCATCAAGCGCGGGCACGACGCATGCCACCAGTCAGATAGGCGGGTGGGGCCCACTATGGACCACTCAACACTGGGAGGCCTACCCTACGAGGTGGGTTGCCCAGCCTTTACCTGTAAGCTGCGGCTATTCCAGTGGCCCTCCCACCGCACATTTAAACCTAAACTTGGCGAGAAGTACAATGGCAAGACCCACCCATCAGAGTTCCTCAGCATCTACACCATCGCAATGCAAGCTGCTGGAGCCCGCGACGACAAGGTGCTTGCCAATTACTTCCGGTTGGCACTTAAACCCAATGTTATTTCATGGTTGATGCACTTGCCGGCGGATTCGATTTCTTCGTGGTCGGACTTGTGCCATGAGTTTGTTGGCGCCTTCACCGGAGGCCACCAAGCTCATGGCCAGGCAAGCAATTTGCATATCACCCCACAGAAGGAAGGTGAAACCCTGCGCAAGTACATACAGAGGTTTAGCCGGGTGCAGTACAACATCCCAGATGTTCATACCACCGCCGTGATCAGCGCATTTCATCAGAATGTGCGCAACCGCAAGATGCGTGAAGAGCTGGCGATGAACAAGGTCAAAGATGTGGCCGAACTTTATGTTCTAGACGATAGGTGCGCTCGAGCTGAAGAGGGGAGGAAGTACCCCGGCGAGGACAAAGGCACAGCCACCCCGACGAAGAAAGGCAGACGCCGCAACAGGAAGCGCAAGGGCAAGACCGTGCTTGCCGTCAAGGGATCCGAGGACAACAGCACTGCCAAGAAGGCCAAGGCAGACGACCCCGGCAAGGAAATTGCTGGTGCACCGCTTGCCGGGCCTTGGCGGCTGCTGACAAGCCAGGAGGCTCCGACAAGCAATACTGCAAGATCCACCGCACCAAGGGCCACGACCTCCAGAACTGTTGGCAAGTCGAGCTGCTTGCTGAGAAGCAAAAACCTGAGTATGAGAGGCGGGACAAGGGGAAGGGTGGGGATGGTGCCGAGGGATCTTGCAAGAAGCGTGGCGGCCAAGGAGGTCACCACAGAAAGGATAACCAGCAAGGAGATGATGATCATGATGAAGATGACGAGTCTGGCGAGCATGAGTTCCAGAAGGCTACAGAGGCCATGTACGTCGACGGTGGCGCCTCGCTACACACCTCTCACCGCCAGCTCAAGTAGTGGGCGCGTGAGATCACAGCAGCGGAACCATCACTCGATGCCCAGAAGCCACTTAAGTGGTCCAGCACGCCTATCATTTTTGACACTGAGGGCCACCCTGATCGCACAACTGTGGTTGGATGTTTGCCGTTGTTGGTATCGCCAACAATACGCAACCTCAAGGTGACGAAGATGCTAGTTGACGGCGGGGCCGGTCTGAACTAGTTCTCGCCCGTTGTGATCAAAAGGTTGTAGATTCCTGATGGAGACCTCAAAGAGAAGGGCACGTTTCAAGGGGTCAACCCGGGGAGTAGTCAGCCGAAGGGTAAGGTCACGCTGCCCGTGAGGTTTGGAGGCGAGTTAAACTACATGACGGAGAGGATTGTTTTCGATGTAGCCGAGATCCCCTTGCCCTATAACGGGATCCTCGGCCACCCGGCACTAGCCAAGTTCATGGCAGCGTCACATTACGCCTGCAACACGCTGAAGATGCCTGGGTCGATGACCATCATCACCGTCCCCTCCGACCAGAAGGATGCACTGATCTGCATCGACCAACTCTACCGAGAAGCAGTTGAAGCGACTGCCGCCAAGGCACTTTCTCCTACCGCTGGAGCCCCGGCAGGGAAGAAGACCGGCGAGACCTCTCGCACCCACTCCGGCAAGCACACCTCTTCAGATTGTTGTGCTCCCGTCGAGGACGTGCCAGAGAGCTCCGCCGACTAGAGCAAGAAATCCAGAACTGCACCACCAGAGACCAAGAAGGTGTCTGTCAAGGAGGATGGCACGGGAGGGGCTTTCACAATAAGCTCCACCCTAGACAGCAAATAGGAAGGCGCGCTCGTCACCTTCCTATGGGCAAATGTCGACGTGTTTGCATGGTAAGCATCCGACATCCCCGGCGTTCCCGGGGAGGTGATTGAGCACCACCTTGTTGTCTGTCCTCATGCCCGACCCATCAAGAAGAAGGTCAGGAAGCAAGCTTTGCGATGGCAGGAGTTCATTACAGAGGAGATTAGGAAGTGGAAGCGGCAGGCTTGGTGAGAGGAGTACTCCATACGACGTGGTTGGCCAATCCGGTGGTCGTGCGCAAGGCAAATGGGAAGTGGAGGCTGTGTATTGATTACACAGATATCAATAAGGCTTGTCCCAAGGACCCTTTCCTGCTGCCGTGCATTGACTAGATTGTTGACTCCACGGCCGGGTGTGATCTGTTATCATTCCTTGACGCCTACTCAGGGTACAACCAGATCTTCATGACAAGAGAAGACGAAGAGAATACAACAATCATCACCCCATGTGGTACGTATTGCTTTTTATGGATGCCTTTCGGGTTGAAGAGTGTTGGCTCAACATTTGCAAGGGCGGTCCAAATTGGTTTTGAGCCCCAGCTACATAGAAATATGGAAGCTTATATGGATGATATAGTGGTCAAAACCAAGGACAGGGCAACACTTGTACAAGATTTGGAAGAGATGTTTGCAAATCTGCGCAAGATCAACCTCAAGTTGAACCCTGAGAAGTGTGTCTTCGGTGTTCTGTCTGGCAAACTTCTCGGATTCTTTGTGTCATAGCATGGGATCGAGGCGAATCCAGACAAGATCAAGGCTATTGAGCAGATTGTGGCGCCCAAGCGGATCAAGGATGTGCATCGGCTCACTGGCTACGTTGCCGCCATGAGCAGATTCATCTCCAAGTCTGCTGAGCATGCCCTTCCCTTTTTCAAAATCTTGAAAAAGGCGGGCCCAATGGAATGGAACCCAGAGGCCGAAGCAACACTGCAGGATTTGAAGAAATACCTCTCCTCTACACCGATACTGGTCGCACCCAAACCTCAAGAGCCGTTGCTGCTATATCTGGCGGCAACGAATCAAGTGGTCAGTGCCGCGCTAGTGGCGCAGAGGGAGGTCGACAAAGAGGCAGTGGCAATGGTAGAACTGGTGGATAGCAAGCCAGAGCTCCCCCCGGCAGTGCCTTGTGCCGGCAAGGCAAGGCCCTCCACAGAGTCTGACGCTGGCGGGACAGAGCTTGCACAACCAAACGAAGTGGTGCAGAAGAAGAAAATAATGTAGCACCCGGTTTACTTTGTCAGCTCCCTCTTGCAGGGGGCAGGTCAAGGTACTCTAGTGTGCCGAAATTGCTCTTTAGCCTCCTTATGGCCTCAAGGAAGTTGCGTCATTACTTCCAAGCACACGAAATCACCGTCGTCACCCGCCTCCCATTGCAACGGATATTGCATAACCCAGACGCAACCGGGAGGATTGTGGAGTGGGCCATGGAACTGTAGAGCTTTGGTTTGAAGTTTGAAAGTACTTCGACAATCCAGATCAGAGTCTTGGCAGAGTTCATTGCTGAGTGGACCTCAACGCCTGACGAATAGATCCATGAGACCACCCTCCCCAGCAAGGAGGCAAGTCGCAACTGGATTATGTACTTTGACGGGGTTTTCTCGCTGCAAGGCGCCAGTGCTGGTGTGCTGCTCGTTGCACCCACTAGAGACCACCTCAAGTATGTAATCCAGATGCACTTTCCTAGGGAGATGCCCATGAACAACACTTCTGAATATGAGGGGTTGCTTGCCGGTCTCAGGGTTGCAGCAGACCTCGGGATCAAGAAGCTCATTGTCAGGGGTGATTCATAGCTTGTCGTCAGGCAAGTCAACAAAGATTATCAAAGCCGTTGATGGAGGCCTACATAGATGAGGTGAGGAAGCTGGAAGAGTGTTTTGACGGTATACAGGCGGAGCATGTTCCCTGAGTGGAGAACGACATTGCTGACTACCTGTCGAAATGCACCGCCTTCAAACTACCTGTGGAACCAGGTACTTTGTGCTTCGGTTGACTCAACCATCCACTGAACCATCAACAAAGCAGAACAAGTGAAGGAAATCAGGCCTCGGCAAGTACTTTTCCGCCGAGTTCCCGGGAGCCAGCGGCAAAGATGTTACCGTGGACGCTGAGCCTGCCATGGGGCAACCGACTCCGGCAGGGCGTCAAGCCCTCACTATAGAAATAGCCGCTCCCATGGCAGAGGAAATGCCTTTAGTCCTTGCCGTCGGGCCCCAGGCTACGGCATGGGCACAACATACTGTCTGATTCCTCCAAACACGGGAATTCCCTGAGGAGCAGGAAGAAGCGGAGAAAGTAGTCCGTAGGTCTGCCATGTATCAGTTCGTCGACGACGTCCTATACAGAAAAAGACCAAACGGTGTGAAATTGAAGTGCATTCCCCCGGAGGAAGGACTGGAGCTGTTGGCAGAGATACACGGAGGCATATGTGGATCCCACATAGGGTCAAGGTTACTTCTGGCCCACTGCCCTCCAGGATGCAACGACACTAGTAACCAAGTGTGAAGCGTGTCAGTTCCATTCGAAGAAGCTTCATCAACCATCTCAAGCCCTTCAAACAATTCCTCTCTCCTGGCCATTTTCGGTGTGGGGACTCGACATACTGGGCCCATTCCCCCGCGCTATCGGGGGCTTTGAGTACTTGTACATTGCAATCGACAAGTTCACAAAGTGGCCGGAGGTGGAAGCAGTAAGGAAGGTGACAGCGCAATTAGCCATCAAGTTCTTCAAGGGGCTAGTCTGCCATTTTGGTGTGCCAAACAGAGTCATCACCGACAACGGCACGTAGTTTACAAGCCACACTTTCATGCAATACATTGAAGACCTCGGCGGTAAGATCTGTTTTGCTTCTGTGGCACACCCACGGAGTAACGGCCAAGCGGAGAGGGCAAATGCTGAAGTACTGCGAGGCATGAGGACAAAGTCTTTTGACAGGCTGCACAAGAGCGGAAGGCGCTGGATTGATGAGTTGTCGGCGGTTCTTTGGTCAATCAGAACGACGCCAAATCGAGCCACCGGCTAGACACCCTTTGCCCTTGTATACGGGGCAGAAGTAGTTCTCCCCACGGAACTCACATATGGGTCACCTCAAGTGCTCGCTTATGACGAGCTTGAGCAAGAGCAGTTGCGGCAAGATGACGCAACGCTCCTTGAGGAACATCATCTTTGGGCGGCTGTGACGGCAGCGTGCTACCAGCAAGCCTTGCACCGCTACCATAGCCGCAAGGTTCATGCCCGAAGCTTTGAGGAAGGCGACCTTGTTCTTCGGCGCATTCAATCGGCCAAGAATTCCAACAAGTTGACGCCCAAGTGGGAAGGCCCTTATCGGGTAATACGAGTCACCAGGCCCGGCGCAGTCCGCCTAGAGACAGAAGATGCTATTCCAGTGAACAACTCCTGGAACATCGAACATCTTCGCAAGTTTTACCCGTAAGGCGCGGTTGCTTCCCCGCCACGTGCAAGCCACCTTCTGTACAAGCCTTGCCGGCAAGGCATGGAACCCTTGGTTCAAAGCCAGGCACAGACCCTGAGCATAAATAAATGAAGCGCTAGTGCCCTAAGTTTTAGCATGCATGCTAGGTTGAGTCTCTCTCTGTGTTAGAGTTGATAGTTCTTGGCGGTGACTAACCCTTAGCATAGAGGTCGAGTATGCATCTTTCTGTTCCTTCCCATCCTTTTTTGGTTCGCAGGGTGCGTGGACATTTCTACTGAGCTATTTGGAAGAAAGAGAATAGGCCAACGCCCCGACCCCGACAAGCCAAGGTTGCCGGGGGCTGAAGGTCTAAAGATCCAATCACGGCATGCCAAGGTTGCCGGGGGCTGCAGGTCTAAAGATCCAATCACGGCAAGCCAAGGTTGCTGGGGGCTGCGACATCAGATAAGTCTTTCTCCCCCACTCTGTACCCGCGTATAAACCTTGAACATATAAGACTTCGCTCGCTCTCATACCATCTTGCTCCCTCTGTCCCCTGTCAGAAAGCCTTACTTTGGGCCAGAACTTGGTTGTAGTGTGATGGGAAGAGGGCGAGCGAAGGGCCTAAACCTACTCGGCCCTACCTCCGCCAAGGGCGTGAGTATAGCCGAGCCATAGAGAAGAAGAATGGCAAGGCATGTTGTCGGGATATAATGTTTATCTTATATCCTGGTGTGGCCCTCGGTGTGGCCCTCGCCCATGCGCAAACAAAACCCGGCAAACACCCTTCTTTTCATTCATATGTTGTAAACAAGTACAATTCATACGGAATGGGTACACGAGCGAGGGGATTACGAGGTCTAAATTCTACCAAGGCCCGTAGGCTTACAAACTAAAAAGGATAAGTGCCCCGTGATCCCCATTCTTTCCCTTTTCCTCCCAGGTGTGGCAGGTGAAGGAAAAAGAGGGGCGGTGGGGAACCTGCTCGACACCCTCGTCGTTGCTATCGCTGTCCTCCTCGTCACTCCTGCTTCTGGAAGAGTCTTCGTCATTGGAGGAGCTCTCCACACAGCACTTTAAGCGAGTTCCAAAGTCTCCAAAGACCTTGACAGAGAGGAGGCCGTTCTCCATTAATGTGAAATAGAGAACGAGCCCCACCGCCAGGCTATGGATACGAGCAAAAGTCTTCCATCCGCGACGAAGGTACATGACGTGAGGGGCGGGAAAGTCGAGGTCAACCCGCGTGCCGCCGTTCCCGCAGCCCCTCATATGCACCTCAGGGTCTGGGGCGAATTGAGCTCCATCTCCCGAGCGAATGGAGAAGGGAGACAAAGGCGACGGCGCGGTGGTCGGCGCAGCCTGATGAAGAACTCACGAGGCTGGTCCCCGACGTAGCCCTCCATTGGGGGAGGCATCGCTGGCGGAGGCAAGGTCGATGCGCCGCCGCATCCCCCTCTTCCCCGAGTGCCATGCCGACCTTGACCACGACCTCGCCCCCCCTTCCTCAAATGGTCGGCTCCGTCACCGTGAGCTCTTGGGAAGGAGGGACGCGTTGTCGAGCAGAAACCCTCACTGCCACCGTCGAAGGGCCTGCGCCCCCTCTCGCCATCGCAGATGAAACAACGGAGCCGAGGTGGAAGGAGAGGGATGATGAAAGATTGTGGGATGCCATCCCCCTCCTCCTTCTTATAAAGGGGCGGGGTCGGGGCTCGGCCGCCCCACTCAGCCAATCTGGCCATCAGGGGCGTAGGGAATCGAGACCAACCCGCTGCTCCAATCAGCGACGGTCCGGTTTCCCGCCTCGTTATTTAAGGCACCTGACCCCCCCACCCCACCCCCGCGCGTCTCCACCGCCTGCCACCTCGGGGCCATGGGGGACACGTGTCAAGCAAGCAGAAATCAAGGGGACGGGTGAGTCGATCATTCTCCACCCTGTGATCATGGAGCGCGGGCGCCTTGAAGACCACGACCCGAGTCCACTCAGTAAATGAGCCGCACCCTCTGTGTTTTCCTCTTTTTATGGGGAAGGCGTGAGCCACCTCTTTACCATGATGTGACGCATGCATGCGGGAACCACTCGACGCATGACCCCCACGTCAAGCATGACCCTCCACATCGCGCGTTCAACACGAGTCGTGGGGAAGCGCACCGGACGGAAAAGTTACTGCAGTAAAAATCCACCCCGCCTGCACGCGCACCGTTCTGGGCCTAGCCCAATAATGCGTCGCTCTTATGTATGTCCCAGGCCCGGGGGCTCCTGTCGGTGTACAAAAGTAGGGGCCCTCCTTTGCACCCCTTTACTTGTGCACGGGCAGCCAGAGCCACACCTACGGCCGCACCGAGCAGGGCAGAGGAGGGAAGCCGGAGCACAAGACAACTGAAGCAACGCCAAGACCAAAGGCACAGAGAGCAAAAGGGTGAGGTGGACTCCCCCGGCAAGACCTTTTCCGGGGCGGCTTCCGCAGCACCAGCAAGATCCTTGTCGGGGCAACTTGCCTGACGCCAGCACAGCGCGCCACCCTTGAGCCCTAGGGTTTCCAACACCATCAAATACATTGGAACCAAGGCTCGGGAGGCACCTCCATGGTGGCATGCAGATCTTTGTGGAGATCATAAATACACGAGATCAGATGAGGACCAGAAGATGACGATCCTTGGCAAGATCCTTGCCAAGGAAATCCACGAGACCCCCGGCAAGATCCTTGCCGGGGGCGACCGCGGTTCCACGGCAAGACCCTTGTCGGGCCCCAGCAAGACCCTTGCCGAGGACATCTGCGGGGCCGCAGCTAGGCCCACATCTGCCAAGACACCACCGCCGCTCCCATGCAACTGCAAGCTCAACCAGTTGGGCAGGCATCTGCGTGGCCGTGTGTGGCCTCCACACCGACTTAGCAAGCACCTGTGTGGTGGCATTCAGATCTTCGTGAAGATTCCGCCACCATGCCAGCCCAGTAGCGAGCCAACGTGGCGCTACAGCGCCTCGTCAGCTCGGACGTGCGTCGGAGCCAGGCGAGGCGGCGACAGCTGGGACGAGCTTCCTTGTCGTCCCCGGTAAAGCAGGAGGGGCACGTCAGCAGCGCATTAAATGCATTTGTCTGACAATGCCAGAGGATAGACTCAGCCTCTATACACCTTTCCACCTCTTGTGTGCCACTGTGGCAACCCCTTTTGTCTACAAAAGGAGGCCCGAGGCATACTGGATAGGGATTCGGATCTTTGGAACTAGACACACACTGTTGCTAGTTCAAGAACTCATGAACACTCAAATATACATCAAAGAAGGACTAGGGTATTACGCGTCTCTGCAGCCCGAACCTGGGTAAACGATCCTTGTGCTGACCGCCAGACCCGCTCTTTGCACAACCCCGCGCCCGCCAACCATAAAAGGGATCCTAGTGATTCCATAGGTGTCGTTTCCACTGACATAGGTTATAAAAAGGGGAACTAGTACCTAGCCGAAAATCACTCTACCTCTTATTATTTATGTAATAATAAATCACTTATTATTTATATATAAATAAATAAATGCTCATCCCCCATTTATTTTTTTGATAACATTGCTGCGCCCAACCCAACATTATAATTAGAATCAGCCCAGCAAAATCGTGTATTTCGAGAAAGTGCAAATGGCCTATAATTTTAGGAAAAAAATAAATGTGCTGCATGGATGCTACATTATTTGTTCACCCAGCCCAGCAAATGGACTGTAATTGTAAAAAAAAGATCAAATTGACTGTAAATTCTAGAAAAATGGGTTGAATTCATACCGCATTTTTGGAGGTTGAAATGTGGGCCAATAGGTCGAAGCCAACGCAAGTCGTTGTCAACTTAGTCAACAAATGATTCTGACATCGTTAGCCGTTGGATTTACATCCAACGACTGGCATCCATCTTTAATCTCTCGTCTTCTTCCTCCAGCACCGTCGGGACCACCTGCTCCCGCCTCCTGCTGCTAGCAGCTCCGCGTAGCACGCTTCGCTGTGAAGCGTTACCCAACCGTTGGCCAAGCCATCCCTCCACCCCTCCACACCTCCTGTTCTTCTCCACCAACTGCCGAACCACACCGCACCAGAACCAGTTAACCCTCGTACACCTCTCTGTATGTGACTCTACTCCCACGTCTTCCCATCTCTGGCTCGTTGTTGTCCAGGGCCTTGCCGTCGTCCACTACCTTGGATGCGCTCGGCGCGAAGTGGTCAATGTGGTCAATGAACGACATCCATCGGAAGTAGACTACGCGTGGAGAGGCTGACAGCTGGGTCCACGGCCGCACGCAAGGAAATGCCTCCTTATTACGCGCAAAATAATGAGTCCTTCACCTGACAGCTGGGACCCACCGGAAGGGCCTCTATATTCCGCGAAAAAATGTTCCCCCCGCTGACAGGTCGGACCCACCAGCTATCTTTGCACGCAAGGAAGTGCCTCCTTATTACGCACAAAAAAACGAATACCCCCTGCTAGCTGGGACTCACCATAGTGGGAGGCTGACTTGTGGGCCTACCAAGTTGACGGGGACGGAGGGCTTTGCCAACTTAGTCAATATGAGTGATTCTAGTTCTAGTGACCATATGATGTCCATCCAACGGCCCTAGTGCTTCTTCAACCTCTGGTCTTCTTGCTCCAGCCGCCCAAACCAGCGCCGGTCATGCCGCATGCTCCTGCTCCCGTGGTCAGTTGTGATTCCGCGGAGGCCTCACCGTCCCCTACTACTCCCACCGCTGGCCTGGCCATCCCTCTACTCACCCACACCCCTATTATTCTTCAGCGATGGGAGCCTCACACCGCAGCCGAACCAGTGAACACTCGTACTCCTCTCCATGTGGGCAACCATTGCCGCGTCTTTCCTGGCTCCGCGTCATCTCCTTCCTAGGCCTTGTCGTCATCCACCGCCCTGGTGCTCTCGGTGCGGCGTGGTCAACATGGTCAAGGAACGACTTCCATCGAAAGAGTACTATACATGGAGAGGCTGACAGTTGGGAACATGGCCGCAGCAAGGAAGTGCCTCCTTATTACGCGGAAAATAATGATTCCTCCACCTGACAGCAGGGACCCACCAGATGGACCACCGTATTTCGTTAAAAAAACGTTTCCCCCCTGACTGCTGGGACCGACCAACTACATCTTCGCACGCAAGGAAGTGTGTCCATATTACGGGCAAAAAAATGATTTTCCCTCTGATTGTTGGGTCCCACCAGCTACATCTTCGTATGCAAGGAAGTGTCTGATAGTCGGGACCCACCTGGTCGATGCGTACATAGCGTTGTCATTCTGGTCGCGAATGCGTACGTACATACTGGTCGATCTAGAGGTGCGCATGTGTCATAGTAGATGCGCGCACGTAGCATGTACACGTATGTACAGTGGCCAGGGTGCAAGAAAGAAAATACGACCACGTACGTACATACGGGCGGGGTCTCGAACGCCTACTCGCGCATACGTATGGCCAGGGCTCATGTACATGGCTGGGTCGGAAAGGAGAAGTTGTGCCGTCGTCGTGATCATGGGGAGGCAACCGGCTGGGTCAGAACGGAATGCGTCGTCGTGTTCGTCGGGAGCCAACCGGCTTGGACGGAAGAGCCGATGGAAACAAGGCCTGGCGTACCGCATAACGGAGTAAACGGCCTTCTGTTCGACCGACCATGGTCAAAACTGAATCCTGTTCATCGGGAGGGGTCTGCCATACCGCAAAACAGAGGAAACGGACCTCCTACGGTGGAAACAGGGTCCTGTTGATCGGGAGGGATGTGGCGTACTGCAAAACAAAGGAAACGGACATGTGTTGGAGTGCTACGGTCGAAACGGGAGTCCTGTTCATCGGGAGGGGTGTGGCGTACCGCAAAATGGGACTCCATGGGATACTGTTCATCTCCACCGTCGACTGCCTCCACGAGCGACTGTTCATCAACCGCCGACCTCCTCCAGCCTCCACATATGATTGTTCATCCACGGGCTCCTGTTCATCCAGCCTCCACCGCGCGCTCCTCCACTGGCTACTGTTTAACTAGCCCTCTCCACGGGGTCCTGTTCAACCACCCTCCACGGGCTACTGCTCATCCATCCCTCCATCGGCTACTGTTGAACCAGCCCTCCACCGGCTACTGTTCATCCAGCCCTCCACGGGGTCCTATTCATCCATCCCTCCACAGGGTCCTGATCATCCAGGCCCGATCGATTGGGGGTATAGTTCATCCAGCGGCAACGGCCTCTACTATTCATCCAACCCCCTACCGGGAACTGTTCATCCACCCCCCGCCCCCAACAACGCTCACTGTTCATCCAGGGGCAGCATCAATCGGCTTCAGTTTCCAGCAGTAGCGAAGGAATCACTCGGGTTCAGTTAACAGCAAGGTATCGATCAATCGCTCAGGTTCAGTAACGCGTAGCCTGCAGTGCAATCGCTCGGGTTTAGTTAGAGCCCAATGCCTCACTCTGGTTCAGTTAGAGCCCAATGTCTCGCACACACGCGCGTACGTACGAGAGAAACGCACATCGCTCGGCCCTCGACCACCCACCGTAACCGGGAACTCCCCGATATTTTCCTCACCCTCGCTTCTACCACATTTTTTTCCGTCATGGACGGCCCAAAGAATGTCATGCAGCTGCATCTCCGGACTGCCCAGGACGAAAAGCCCATTTTCTGTCATGATTTTTTGTCATAGAAGTAGGATCCCACCACATCTATGATGATACCGGGTTTTGTCAAAATTATCATCATAGAAGTGTTATAAGTATGACAGAAAAAAATACGTTCGGCCCAAAATGTCACAGATGTGTCTTTTTTGTAGTGATATCCATTCCACATCTCAGTATCTAGTTCTAGTTGTAAAGATCGAAATACAACTCCGGCTCATCTTGTTACCCTGGACAAGGCTATTCGAATAGATTAACTTCCCTGCAGGGGTGCACCACATTACCCAACACGCACGATCACGTTGGCCGGACACACTTTCATGGGTCACGCCCAGCCTCAGAAGATCAGCACATTGCAGCCCTACCTAGGCCCAACAGAGGGGTCAGCATGCCGGTCTAAATCCTAAGCGCACGTGGGGTCTTGGGCCCATCGCCCTTTGCACTCCTGCATGTTGCGTGGGTGGCCGGTGAGTAGACCTGGCAGCCTGCATTACAAAGGAGGGTGCTTTACGCAGTCCAACCTGGCGCGCGCCGCTCAGTCGTAGACGCCTAGGAGGCTTCCGCTGATCCTATGATGCCGGTTGCCCGTATCTTGTCCCGTGTGGTGATTAGTGCATATAGGCCAATGGCCGACTCAGATCAAATACCCAATCTCGTTAGTGGCTTAGGAGCACGCGATAACGAGCAGAGGCTCACGATATGTGACCCCATCGCCCCGTCTCGTGGACTTATGGCAAGGGCCCGAAATGCCCTGCTGTTCCACATAAAATCTCAAGGGTACCCTCCAGGTCAACCTGACTACACATCAACTCGCAGGTACCCCTCAGGGCCGACCTTACTTCAATAAGATGGTTCTGTGGTAAAGTCAAAGTAACCTTGTGTCCAAAACTCCAAGGGGGAAATCCGAGGACTCAAACTCGATGGAATCCACCTGATGTAATCATCAAGGTGAACTAGGAGAAATCACCCTCGATGTTCACGCTTGAGGTGTTGCATGATAGAGTCATACCGGGTGTGGTGAAGGAGGAATCACCCTCGATGACCACTACCGATTAGCTACACTACTGTAGCACCCTCTATGCGGCTATATCTCCCACGTGTTGAAGCACGACTTAGAGGCATAACCGCATTGAAAGCAATGTCGCAAGTGAGGTAATCTTCACACAACCCATGTAATACATAAGGGACAGAGATACATAGTTGGCTTACAATCGCCACTTCACACAATACATGAATAAAGCATTACATCATACAGATACAATCAAGGTCCGACTACGGAACCAAAATAAAAGAAGAACCCCAAATGCGACAAGGTCCCCGATCGACCCCAACTGGGCTCCACTACTGATCAACTAGAATGAAACAACACAAAGGACAAGATCTTCATCGAGCTCCCCCTGAGCTTGGTTGCGTCATCTGCACGGACTCATCGGCACTTGCAAGCTGGTTTTGGAAGTATCTATGAGTCACGAGGACTCAGCAATCTCACACCCTCGCGATCAAGACTATTTAAGCTTATGGGTAAGGTAAAGGTATGAGGTGGAGCTGCAGCAAGTGACTAGCATATATGGAGGCTAACCTATTCGCAAAAGAGAGCGAGAAGAGAAGGCAAAAGCACGGTCGAACAACTATGATCAAGAAGTGATCCTAGAACAACCTACGTCAAGCATAACTCCAACACCGTGTTCACTTCCTGGACTCCGCCGGAAAGAGACCATCACGGTTACACACGCGGTTGATGTATTTTAATTAAGGTCAACTTCATGTTTTCTACAACCAGACGTTAACAAATTCCCATCTGCCCATAACCGCGGGCACGGCTTTCGAAAGTTCAAATCCCTGCAGTGGTGTCCCAACTTAGCCCATCACAAGCTTTCACGGTCAACGAAGGATATTCCTTCTAGCGGGAAGACCCGATCAGACTTGGAATCCCGGTTACAAGACATTTAGACAAGATAAAACAAGACCAGGAAGACCGCCCGATGCGCCGACATCCTGATAGGAGCTGCACATATCTCGTTCTCAGGGCAACACCGGATGAGCGCTCCGTACAACTAAAACCAGCCCTCAAGTTTTCCCGAGGTGGCGCTGCAAAGGACTCTAGTCCGGACCAACGCTTAGACAAGCACTGGCCCGGGGGGGTTAAAATAAGGATGACCCTCGGGATGCGTGACTCCCAAGGGAAAAAGGCTAGGTGGCGAATGGTAAAACCAAGGTTGGGCCTTGCTGGAGGAGTTTTATTCAAGGCGAACTATCAAGGGGTTCCCATTATAACCCAACCGCGTAAGGAACGCAAAAATCCAGGAACATAACACCGATATGACGGAAACTAGGGCGGCAAGAGTGGAACAAAACACCAGGCATAAGGCCGAGCCTTCCACCCTTTACCAAGTATATAGATGCATTAATTAAATAAGAGATATTGTGATATCCCAACAAGTAAACATGTTCCAACAAGGAACAACATCTCCATGTTCCAACAAGGAACAAACTTCAATCTTCACCTGCAACTAACAACGCTATAAGAGGGGCTGAGCAAAGCGGTAACATAGCCAAACAACGGTTTGCTAGGACAAGGTGGTTAGGGGCTTGGTTCAACAATATAGGAGGCATGATAAGCAAGTGGTAGGTATCGCAGCATAGGCATAGAAAAAGAGCGAGCAACTAGCAAGCAAAGATAGAAGTGATTTCGAGGGTATGGTCATCTTGCCTGAGATCCCGCAAGGAAGAAGAACGAGTCCATGAAGAAAACAAACGGACATAGACGAACGGGTCCTCACAAACGCGACGTTATCGGAACCAACTCGAAGAAGCAACACCGGAAAGAAACACACAACATAGTAAACAACCATCACATAATCATGGCATGATGCACAACAAGTATGATGCATGTCCGGTTTAAAGAAGCATGGCATGGCAAAGTGCACAAGCAATCCTACAAATTAAGTGGAGCTCAATATGCAATGAGTTGCATATTGACGAAACACCACATTCAAGTTATTTAGTTCGATCTCGTTTATGTACCCAACAATATTAAATGTTGTTAAACATGGCAAGAGGGTGAAGCAAAGTAAAACTACCTATCTAGTCAAGTTTAAATGAGGCCGGGAACAACAAACAACAAATCCGGAAACTCCTCGTGTGCATATATTAGGTGAGGTCCTGTTCTGCCCTAAACCATATTTTAGAGTTGTTTAACATGCAAAGTAAAGCCACCATGTTAAACTAGGCAAAATTCTAGCCCATATACATATAAAGTTTATTAGAATCCGAGTTACGGTTATTTAGTTATGAAATAAATCATTTTAGCATGGCATAGGGGCAAATTTAAACAAACATCATTTTAAACATAGATGAAAGTTGCATATTATTAAACTAGACAAAATTCTAAGCAACTGTATTATATAATTTGTTTTAATAAGAAGCACCGTTTGTGAGTTAGGATATGCATGAACATGAGGGGTTTTCTGTAAAAACTACAGCTCACTAGATTAAAACTAAAACGCAAAACTAGAAAAAAACGCATGCGGGCTGAAACTAAGCAAAGGCCCAATAGGGTAACAGGCGCAACATTAAGACGAAAAAAAAGAGGGCGATGCGGTTCTCACCAGGCCTCAGGGGCCTTGGGGAGGCACTGGCCCATGATGCGCTGGAGGCAGGCACTCGGTCAACGCGAGGCGCGGGCGAGCTGGCAACCTGCTCGTTTCTGAAGACAGAAATAGCCACACCTCATGGCGATGCAGAGATTGACAGCGGGGTTCCTTGTGATGGGGTTGAAGGGAACTCGCTCGGAACGGGCGGAACGGAGCGCGGGGAGGTGCCTGGAGGGGGCGGCGTGGTCCAGCGAAGGCGGCTGCCGACGGCGAACTCTAAGGGCGCCACGAGTGGTGGAGGCAGAGGCGTCCTCCTCCTCTCTCCGAGTTGCTGCTGCTCGAAGCAGCAATGGGGCCGAACATCTATAGAACTTGGCGCGGTGGGCGAACTGGGGCTTGAGGAGGTCGAATCAGGCCGGATCCGGTTGCGACGTGGTGGAGCAGCAGCGAGGCCAAGCGAAGAATGGCATCGGGCGGCAAACGCCGAGGGCGACGGCACGAACTGGTCGACTCAGCGCATGGGGTCTTGTTCAAGGCGTCTTGCGGGAGCTCCTGGTGAAGAAAAGAGAAAGGGCAATGAGAGATCAAAAAGAACGGGGAACACCGGGAAGGAGAAGAAGAAGGTGCGGCGGTGCTCATCTTGAACGGAGCTTAGCGACGGCGACGCTAGGTGATCGAGGAGGGCGGCTGGCGCTGGGGTTCTCGGAGTGAAGAAGAGGAGGCCAGAGGTGCTGGTGGTCCGCTCCAGCAAGCTGGCCGGTGCTCGGGCATCAAGAGTGGCACCGGGGCTGGACTGGCCTGGTCGATGGCGGTCAACAGGGCGGCGGCATGCTCGGGTTCACAGGCGACGAGGAGGAGGCAGGGAGCAGGGCCTCGGTTGCTGCTGCTGTGATTTGTGCGGCGCTGAAAAATTGGGAGGGGTCGGAGAGTACTAGGATCGGGAGGAGAACAGTGGCTGGGTTGGTTCGATCAGATCTGGGAGGATCCCGAGGGGAACCAGAAAGAGTGGCGGCGGCGCGAGGTAGGATCCCTAGAAATTAGGTGGGTTGTCTAGATATATATGGTAGGTGGGTTTGAGTTAGGGCATCTGGTCCCTCCGATCTTAATCGGACGGTCATGAATAAAATAGCTAGGGAGTCCAAAAAGGAACACGGTGACGTTTTGTAGATGTTTGGGGATGATCCGGACACAACGGTGACGACTGCTCGGGTCGGGTTCGGGACAACTTCCGGACGCGCGCGAGGGGTTAGGTGCACTGTGTAGAGAGGGTTTCGGGACCTGGCGGTTGACAGCGAACTGTGCAGAAAGCTTTGGGTTGAGAGAAGAGAAGAGAGATGCAGCCCGGCAACTGTTTCCGGAGACAGAAAACGTCCGACGTTTGACCGACTATATTGCCGCTATAAATATCCGTTGGGGCATCAAACGGACTCCGATTGCGATGAAACTTGGCACGCGGTCTACCTACACTATAACAAGACCGCACGCCAACTCTCATCCCATTCCAAGAACATTTTCCGGCCACTTATAAAATACTATTTCGGACATGCCGCGGGCGCGTGCTAGTGTGGTTGGGCTCAGAACGGACAACGGACGGAACGAGGAGACCGGGACGGATGCAAGTTTTCGAAAACATGCAGATGCAATGCGGATGATGACATGGCAAGATGCAACACGCAAGCAAAAGACAAGGCAACAACAACGAAACACCCGAAGACACCTGGCGCAACGGTCTCGGGGTGTTACAACACTCCACCACTACGAGAGGATCTCGTCCCGAGATCTAGAATGGCACCGAAGGGACAACGGAAGAGAAAGAGAAGAGGTAAAACTAAGTTGCTTCTTTGACAAACTAGTGAAACCAAAGAACCTTGAGAGGTTGAACACATTGAAAGAAAGAATACAACGGAGATGAACAAAGTTGAAGCACTCTGTTTGAAAAGAAAGGAATTGAATAAGAACTTGAAAAGAGGGCACGACACTCTGGTTAAATGGACAATCATGAAAATAACATGATCTTGACAAAACAAGATGATGGGTTGAAGAGAACAACAACACAATGCCTCCGGAACGAAAGAATAGAAGTTAGATAATTGAAATAGGAGAAATGAGGAGAAAATGCCAACTTCTGCCAAAAAGAGCTTGAGAAGGCATCCTTAGGAGAAGGGTCGAACGGAGTTGTAGGAAAACCAACAACGAAAAGAATAAGCTTGATATGGTCTTATGGAATACATGTCAAATTATGAGGTGACAAACTGCCACTCACGGGAAAAGAATTGGATTGATATGAACAAGGAGACGAGAAACTTATTCACCGGGAGGATAATTGAAGAACTTGGGTCCTTTATAAGCACCATAATTAGCAACAATCCTTAGGGAAAGTTTTAGGTGAAATATAGTCCAAGATAACTCCAATGAAGAGATTGATGGATTTACAATACCCCATTCTTAACAACCTGTGAATCATGAAACATGAACTCAAATATCAAGAATGTTGTAAAACCACCTCCAATGATACGGTAGAAAGAAATGCACTCCGGATTGCAAGATGAAGAATGCTTGAGCTCCTTAGAAAAGAAACTTGATGAAACACTTCGAGAAGAAATTGAATCCTTGATGAACCACCATGTATAGCCTCCATGAAGAACTCCGGTAAAAGAATGATCAAACGAAAAGCAAGAGAAGTTGAAAACACAAGGTGAAAACCTTGCAATGATTTAGATGGATCTCCGTGGTGATATAATTGCGATAGCTTGGAACTCCGGGAAAAAGAAAGAAAAAGAAACTGAAAACAAGAATTTATTCAGCATGAACAACTCCGAAAAAGAAAAGATGAAGCATCTCGAACCGAGACTGTGATATGATGAACCACTCCGGAAAGCAAGAATTGAATTTTCTCGATGAAACAAAAATAAGAATTATGTTATGCGTATCCTTCACCAATTTAAATTGATGACAATCCACGGATTTGGCAAACTACTTATTCTCGTAGAAAGGATGAAGATAGATATAGCTCAAGTTGAGAAGGTCTTCAATGATCCACCGGTAGAATTTGGAAAGCATGAATGCATTGATATGATAAATGAAGGAAGAAGAATCTTGGAAGAACCACCATAAGAATTGAAAAAGAACGAATAAAACATGAAGAACCACCGGGAAGGATTATGAAATGAATGAAGATACTTGAGACCATCTAGATACATGAGAATGGAGGGATCACGAACTGATTAGAGATGACTTGAACGATGCACCGGTAAGATTTAGAGAAAGAGAGCTGAAAGCTGAGAATGAACAAATCTGAGTTGATGGACTCCGGATAACAAACTGAGAAGACTCTTGAATTGCTCCGGATAGGTGAAAATAATTCCCACAATCGAAAATAATTATGAGAGGATGGCAACAAGCTAGAATCACGAATCTTGAAGAGAATGAAGCAAGATTAAAGAGAAACTCTTCTTCGGTCTTCAAAATCCGAGAATGACGACGAGAAACACCACCATGAATTATTGAGGTACTCCGGAATGAAAAATAGAAAAGGTTGAGCCAATGATGAAAGAATTTGAAGATCTTGGAGAAAGGCATTTGACTGATGATAAATCATTCTTACGTCAAACTTCGAAAGATTTGGGAATAGCTCCGGGAAAATAGAGGAGTCAGGTAAGATCCAGGAAAAAGACCTGTGGGTTAGGGCCCAGTCAAAAGATACACCATTGAACAATTTGAAGGAGAGATTGCACCGGTAGAATTAAATGGCTTGAATGAGATAGGACCTTGAAATAGCTTGAACGAAAGCAGACTGGAAACACAAATCTTCGAGATATCTTGAGCACTCCGGAACAATTAAATAGCGAGAAATGAATGAATATGATGAGCACCGGCATGACAACACATTTGAAATGAGGAAAAGGATGTTATCACCATCGAAAGATTTCATTGAGAACACCGGGGAAGATAAAAGAGCAAGAATGATAACTTGAGGCTCCGTAGAATCTTCCTGACAATCACCGGATACGAACATTGACGAAAAAGAATGGAGAGACTTCATATCCATAAGATGGATGCTTGATTAAGGCATCCGAGTCCTGGAGGAAAAAGGGTGGGAGGGCGGGAAAAACAAAGGCAACTTGGAGACGGAAGAAATGAACACCGTTGAGAAAAACTGATACTTGATCTTGCGGATGTTGAAATGTTCGGATCCATTTGAAAAGAAAACACGCCGGTTGAAAAGAATTAACATGACAATCTCGATTATCATGAAGGGTTG
>NC_041382.1:285314767-285361077 GCF_002162155.2 Triticum dicoccoides
AAAGGATGTTATCACCATCGAAAGATTTCATTGAGAACACCGGGGAAGATAAAAGAGCAAGAATGATAACTTGAGGCTCCGTAGAATCTTCCTGACAATCACCGGATACGAACATTGACGAAAAAGAATGGAGAGACTTCATATCCATAAGATGGATGCTTGATTAAGGCATCCGAGTCCTTGAGGAAAAAGGGTGGGAGGGCGGGAAAAACAAAGGCAACTTGGAGACGGAAGAAATGAACACCGTTGAGAAAAACTGATACTTGATCTTGCGGATGTTGAAATGTTCGGATCCATTTGAAAAGAAAACACGCCGGTTGAAAAGAATTAACATGACAATCTCGATTATCATGAAGGGTTGGTATTCACATCGGAGTATGAGAACACCGTTTAGAGAAGGTATGGCATCAACATTTGACTTTGAAGCAACTCAAATACCACACTCAAAACAAAAACAAAGGATTTGCTTGCAGAATAAGCCAGAACAAACATATGATAGAGATTTCGTCCGAAGTTTTCGTGGTGGGGCCTACACGGGCTTGATCGTACAGCACCATCATGTACAAGGCAGTGCACATGACATACAAAGCGTCCCTGAGTCGGCATAGCCAAGGACTCTTTAAGACACAACGAGACCACTATAAAACCGACCGTGAATGGGCGGACCACTAGACGTCGAACCCCAATTTCATATCATACATCTGTCGGAAAGATATCCTAAGAGCTACTTGAATTCCCACTTATAAACTCCTGAAATTTTCCCAGTTATGCAATCAGGTGTTGGGGATACAGGGGAAGCATAATATCTCACCCAAAACTAGCAAATCCTACATCCAGCTGTATCCATCCTTCGACACATAACCAAGAAACCTTCGGAAATCATCTACCTCAACCTTCAAAAAGCATCCATTATACAAGTTATGGCAATACTCCCGAACTCCCGCCCCAGTACTGGGTGGCGTCGAGGTTATCTCACCAACAACTGCATAAAAGAGATTTTCGATGTCGGCGAAACTAAACTCAGGTATTCCAGAACTGCAACGATAAAACTGTGATGACAACACCTCGGAGCTCAACTCCCCGGGACACTGCCACAACCCCTAAATGACAGGAGGCACCAAGAACAATGTTCTCGTCACAAATCGATCGAAACGATTCCAAGATACCCGCGTGATCCTAAATTTTTTTTAGTGAAATTTGAGAAGAGAAGAGTCAAAACTCTACGTTAGGATGCCTCACCAGAGCGATGAAGGGACTGGGGAGTAAAAAGAATTCCTAAACTCTCCGATATATAATTCCTAATTGACTCAAAACATTTTTTCTAGACTCAACAACGGCTGCTAATTCGATCAAGCAGTGGGGGCTCCTAAGGTTGGGGAAGGCTCTGATACCAACTTGTAATGCCCTCTATGCGGCTATATCTCCTACGTGTCGAAGCATGACTTAGAGGCATAACCGCATTGAAAGCAATGTCACAATTGAGGTAATCTTCACACAACCCATGTAATACATAGGGGACAGAGATACATAGTTGGCTTACAATCTCCACTTCACACAATACATGAATAAAGCATTACATCATACAGATACAATCAAGGTCCAACTACGGAACCAAAATAAAAGAAGAACCCCAAATGCGACAAGGTCCCCGATCGACCCCAACTGGGCTCCACTACTGATCAACTAGAACGAAACAACACAAAGGACAAGATCTTCATCGAGCTCCTCCTGAGCTTGGTTGCGTCATCTGCATGGACTCATCGGCACCTGCAAGCTGGTTTTGGAAGTATCTGTGAGTCACGAGGACTCAGCAATCTCACACCCTCGCGATCAAGACTATTTAAGCTTATGGGTAAGGTAAAGGTATGAGGTGGAGCTGCAGCAAGCGACTAGCATATATGGAGGCTAACCTATTCGCAAAAGAGAGCGAGAAGAGAAGTCAAAAGCACGGTCGAACAACTATGATCAAGAAGTGATCCTAGAACAACCTACGTCAAGCATAACTCCAACGCCATGTTCACTTCCCGGACTCCGCCGGAAAGAGACCATCACGGTTACACACGCGGTTGATGTATTTTAATTAAGGTCAACTTCAGGTTTTCTACAACTGGACGTTAACAAATTCCCATCTGCCCATAACCGTGGGCACGGCTTTCGAAAGTTCAAATCCCTGCAGGGGTGTCCCAACTTAGCCCATCACAAGCTCTCACGGTCAACGAAGGATATTCCTTCTAGCGGGAAGACCCGATCAGACTCAGAATCCCGGTTACAAGACATTTCGACAAGTTAAAACAAGACCAGCAAGACCGCCCGATGCGCCGACATCCTGATAGGAGCTGCACATATCTCGTTCTCAGGGCAACACCGGATGAGCGCTCTGTACAACTAAAACCAGCCCTCAAGTTTCCCCGAGGTGGCGCTGCAAAGGACTCTAGTTCGGACCAACGCTTAGACAAGCACTGGCCCGGGGGTTAAAAAAAGGATGACCCTCGGGATGCGCGACTCCCAAGGGAAAAAGGCTAGGTGGCGAATGGTAAAACCAAGGTTGGGCCTTGCTGGAGGAGTTTTATTCAAGGCGAACTGTCAAGGGGTTCCCATTATAACCCAACCGCATAAGGAACGCAAAAATCCGGGAACATAACACCGATATGACGGAAACTAGGGCGGCAAGAGTGGAACAAAACACCAGGCATAATGCCGAGCCTTCCACCCTTTACCAAGTATATAGATGCATTAATTAAATAAGAGATATTGTGATATCCCAACAAGTAAACATGTTCCAACAAGGAACAACATCTCCATGTTTCAACAAGGAACAAACTTCAATCTTCACCTGCAACTAACAATGCTATAAGAGGGGCTGAGCAAAGCGGTAACATAGCCAAACAACGGTTTGCTAGGACAAGGTGGGTTAGGGGCTTGGTTCAACAATATAGGAGGCATGATAATCAAGTGGTAGGTATCGCAGCATAGGCATAGCAAAAGAGCGAGCAACTAGGAAGCAAAGATAGAAGTGATTTCGAGGGTATGGTCATCTTGCCTGAGATCCCGCAAGGAAGAAGAATGAGTCCATGAAGAAAACAAACGGACGTAGACGAACGGGACCTCACAAACGCGACGTTATCGGAACTAACCCGAAGAAGCAACACCGGAAAGAAACACACAACATAGTAAACAACCATCACATAATCATGGCATGATGCACAACAAGTATGATGCATGTCCGGTTTAAAGAAGCATGGCATGGCAAAGTGCACAAGCAATCCTACAAATTAAGTGGAGCTCAATATGCAACGAGTTGCATATTGACGAAACACAACATTCAAGTTATTTAGTTCGATCTCGTTTATGTACCCAACAATATTAAACGTTGTTAAACATGGCAAGAGGGTGAAGCAAAGTAAAACTACCTATCTAGTCAAGTTTAAATGAGACCAGGAACAACAAACAACAAATCCGGAAACTCCTCGTGTGCATATAGTAGGTTAGGTCCTGTTCTGCCCTAAACCATATTTTAGAGTTATTTAACATGCAAAGTAAAGCCACCATGTTAAACTAGGCAAAATTCTAGCCCATATACATATAAAGTTTATTAAAATCTGAGTTACGGTTATTCAGTTATGAAATAAATCATTTTAGCATGGCATAGGGGCAAATTTAAACAAACATCATTTTAAACATAGATGAAAGTTGCATATTATTAAACTAGACAAAATTCTAAGCAACTGTCATATATAATTTGTTTTAATAAGAAGCACCGTTTGTGAGTTAGGATATGCATGAACATGAGGGTTTTTTAAAAACTGTAGCTCACTGGATTAAAACTAAAACGCAGAACTGAAAAAAAAAACGCATGCGGGCTGAAACTAAGCAAAGGCCCAATAGGGTAACAGGCGCAACATTAAGACGAAAAAAAGAGGGCGATGCGGTTCTCACCACGCCTCAGGGGCCTTGGGGAGGCACTCGCCCATGATGCGTTGGAGGTAGGCAATCGGTCAACGCTAGGCGCGGGCGAGCTGGCAACCTGCTCGTTTCTGAAGACAGAAATAGCCACACCTCATGGCGATGCAGAGATTGACAGCGGGGTTCCTGGCGACGGGGTTGAAGGGAACTGGCCCGGAACGGGCGGAATGGAGCGCGGGGAGGTGCCTAGAGGGGTCGGCATGGTCCAGCGAAGGCGGCTGCCGATGGAGAACTCCAAGGGCGCCACGAGTGGTGGAGGCAGAGGCGTCCTCCTCCTCTGTCCGAGTTGCTGCTGCTCAATGCAGCAATGGGGCCGAACATCTAGAGGAACTTGGCGGTGTGGGCGAACTGGGGCTTGAGGAGGTCGAATCAGGCCGGATCCGGTTGCGACGTGGTGGAGCAGCAGCGAGGCCAAGCGAAGAATGGCATCGGGCCACAAACGCCATGGGCGGAGGCACGAACTGGTGGACTCAGCGCATGGGGTCTTGTTCAAGGCGTCTTGCGGGAGATCCTGGTGAAGAAAAGAGAAAGGGAGATGAGAGATCGAAAAGAATGAGGAACACCGAGAAGGAGAAGAAGAAGGTGCGGCAATGCTCATCTTGAACGGAGCTTATCGACGGCGACGCTAGGTGATCGAGGAGGGCGGATGGCGCTGGTGTTCCTCGGAGTGAAGAAGAGGAGGTTGGAGGTGCTGGTGGTCCGCTCTAGCAAGCTGGCCGGTGCTCGGGCGTCAAGAGTGGCACCGGGGCTGGACTGGCCTGGTCGATGGCGGTCAACAGGGCGGCGGCATGCTCGGGCTCACATGCGACGAGGAGGAGTTAGGGAGCAGGGGCCTCGGTTGCTGCTGCTGCGATTTGTGCGGCGCTGAAAAACAGGGAGGGGTCGGAGAGGACTAGGATCGGGAGGAGAACAGTGGCTGGGTTGGTTCGATCGGATCTGGGAGGATCCCGAGGGGAACCAGAAAGAGTGGCGGCAGCGCGAGGTAGGATCCCTAGAAATTAGGTGGGTTGTCTAGATATATATGGTAGGTGGGTTTGAGTTAGGGCATCTGGTCCCTCCAATCTTAATCGGACGGTCGTGAATAAAATAGCTAGGGAGTCCAAAAAGGAACACGGTGACATTTTGTAGATGTTTGGGGATGATCCGGACACAACGGTGATGACTGCTCGGGTCGGGTCCGGGACAACTTCCGGACGCGCACGAGGGGTTCGGTGCACTGTGCAGAGAGGGTTTCGGGACCTGGCGGTTGACAGCGACTGTGCAGAATGCTTTGGGTTGAGAGAAGAGAAGAGAGATGCAGCCCGACAACTGTTTCCGGAGACCGAAAACGTCCGATGTTTGACCGACTATATTGCCGCTATAAATATCCGTTGGGGCATCAAACGGATTCCGATTGCGATGAAACTTGGCACACGGTCTACCTACACTATAACAAGACAGCACGCCAACTCTCATCCCATTCCGAGAACATTTTCCGGCCATTTATAAAATACTATTTCAGACATGCCGCGGGCGCGTGCGAGTGTGGTTGGGCTCAGAACGGACAACGGACGGAACGAGGAGACCGGGATGGATGCAAGTTTTCAAAAACATGCAGATGCAATGTGGATGATGACATGGCAAGATGCAACACGCAAGCAAAAGACAAGGCAACAACAATGAAACACCCGAAGACACCTGGCGCAACGGTCTCGGGGTGTTACAACTACAGAGTTAACATCAGAAGTGCTAGGTATCACCCTCGGCACTCGATAGTAACCCCGTAGAGTCGTACAACTAAAGGGGGTGTGATGTGATGTGTCGGGCCCTGGACGTCGATCACCTTGATCTAGTCACCTGGTAACCAGCGGGGGCAACAAGGACAAGGTGAGGGGCCATTGATGGATCACTAACCAACCTATACTAAGCAGTTAGGATAAGCACGTAAGGTACGAAAGCGGGTTATAAAAGCAGGCTATGCATCAGAATAGGAACAATCAATAACAGTAGCAAAATCTAATGCAAGCATGAGAGAGAATGGAATGGGCGATATCGGAATGATTAAGAGGGGTTTGCTTGCCTGGAAGCTTTGCTGAAACGAAAGAAGGGTCGTCGCTGACGTAGTCGGTCACAGTGGCATCAGCAGCGGTCTCGGGGTCTACTAGACAAGAAGAGGGGGAATAAACTGTAAATACAAAGCAAATAGATGCATCACTAAGCAAGACATGGCGATATGCCATGCTAGGGGTGGTATAACGCAGTGCTACACGATACAGGTGAAGGGGGAAACATCAGGGAATGCTTTCCCGAAGTTTGGCATTTTCGAACAGATGAAATGGAGGGGGGTGGTTGCATGTTCGCTAAGCTAGGGACATGTGGAAGACGAACAGACTTCGTATCTGGATTCGTCTTGTTTTTCTGAGCAACTTTCATGTACAAAGTATTTTTATCGGACTTACGGATATTTTTCAATGATTTTTTGAAGTTTAAAACATTTTTCTGGAATTTAATGTAATTCAAAAAAAGAGTGAAAAGGCTAGGTGCACCCGGTGCACTACACCCAGAGTGCACCAGAGGGCGGACTGGTGGTCCACTTTGACCAGTCAAAGCTGGCGCTTGGGCCCACCTGTAAGTGTCCCTGGGGGAATATATTTAATCAACACTTTTTTAAGTTAAAGGCCTTGTGCCCATGTGTCAGTGGGGATTAGTGAGGGGGAATTAGTTGCTAAACTAATTAGGAGCCATGTGGGGTCCATGGGTCAGTGACCCGGAGCGGTGGTTAACACACTGGCGCGCGATGGTGGGTACAGAGAGCGGTGTTGCTCGCCGGCCGGCCATGTCCTGCATCGATGGGATGCGTGGGAGGCACCATTGGGTTGGTCTCGATGCGGTGCATCCAAGGGCATCGGGGTAGCTGGAGAGGGGCCGTAGCAGCGGTGGTGTTGAGCAGGGCGGCTGTGGATTTCGGCCAGCGTGACCGCACCATCGACAGCAGCGGCAGGGGCTGAGCTTGGCAAGGCCAAGCGCGGGCGGCAGCGGGCGTCGACGAGCGCGGCCTGAAGAGAGCCAAGGCGCAGGAGCGCAGGAGGAGGGGAGGCCGGAGCAGCAGCAACGGCGATGAACAAGCGGCGACGGTAGCGGGCAAAGCCATAGCGGGGCAGCAGAGCAAAGCAGCGGCGGCAAGCAGCACTCGGTGTCGAGGCCTTGCGAGACGCAGGGGCGAGTAAGCGTGGGCGGCAGCGGTCGTGCGTGGGCGTGCATGGGGCATGCGAGGGCGTAACGATGCGAGGCCGCGCGCGAGCGATGGGGCCGGTCGGCGCGGTCCAGCCGCGGCAGGGCACATGTGGCTACCGGAGAGCACGAGAGAGAGGGAGAAGGAGCGGGGGCTTACGAAGATCCTATAGGAGTGTAAAGTAGGCTCGGGGAGGGCTCAGTGGAGCGAGACGGCGACGGTGAACTCCGGTGACCGATGACAGAGACGAAGGAGAGGACGACATTGTGGGATGCTCCAGCTCGAGCTCATGGTCGAGGAAGAGGTAGTGGAGGGCGGCGAAGCTGTGGGACAGGTTGGGGGCGCTTGTGAACGGCGGGGGCTGCGGTGGTGGTCCGGTGACGGCGACGGCAGCGCTTCGGTGAGGTGGAGAGAAGGAGATCTGATGGGGAGAGGGAGAGGCCGAGTATGAGAAGGGGGAGTGGGCGAGTGGGGAAGGAGCCCGAGGCGTCGAGGGCTGTCCTTATCCCCTCATCGGTGACGTGGCAGCACGGGGCGCCTGGTCGGGTCTAGTGGGAACACGAGCGGGGGTGCCTCGGTCGGTCGAACAGAAGGGGAAGGAGGGGATCGACTGTGGGGGTGGAGGAGTTGGGCCGACTGGTAGGCTAAGGCCCAAAGGGGCAGGGGTTCTCTCTCTTTCTAATTTTACACAGTTTTTCTTTTAAAACTTTCCTTTTTTTTACGCCTTCTGTTTTAGTTTCATTAAATATAAAACTTACTCCTAAATTAGTATTTATAATTAGGCTACTACCCTAAATAATTTAGTACAATAATAAAATAGGTTTGTATTTGTTTATTATTTAAAAGCATTTAGTATTTGTTTTAAGCCCCTGTTTTATTTATTTTAATGCGTTAAAAACACTTTATAGAACACAGGTTTCAACATGACAAATAACCAGAGATTATGTGCCACACTTTGAACATTTTAGTTTTCATGTTTGACAAGTTTGAATTTATTACTTTAATTTTGAATTTGAATGGTTTTGAATCAACGCGAGTTTAACAATAGTAACTGTTGTGACGTGGCATCATTAGCAGAGGTTTACTGCTGCTTAATTATCCGGGCGTCACACGCACTAAGCTCCTCGAAGGACAAGTTCTTCAAAAGGGTAATCAACCCCTACTTGTCGGAGGTGATGAAGCACCCTTGAGCCATTGAGACTCCACATTCGGGATGTTCAAGGTCCCAAGAAGATAGGAACTGTGGAGGCTAGGCTCGAGGCGGTGGATCAGGAGGTCTTCATGTGCCAAGGGATGGTGGAGCATGGACTCAATGCCAACCACCTCATGATTACGGATTTCACCCGTGATCTCAAGGTGGATGGTCGGTCTATGAAGGACATCATCTTCACCCTCAACGAGAAAATCAATTTTTTGCAAAGCCAAATCTATGATCTTCAAAATCAAGTCTTTGAATATGAGGCAAGAGTTAAAGGTATGAGTAGCCACCAGTTGCAGGACTTGTGAGGCTCATGCTTCCTATTATGACGGTGAGCCACTGCCATGGAAGCCGGAGGACAAACCTACTACCACATCAACACCACCATCATCATCTTGCCCACCAAATAATACTTGAGTAATGGGTATGGGCACTCCCCTTGGCTTTTTCCAAGCTTGGGGGAGATGCTCCCGTATTGTATCACCACCACCTTTATTTCCTTTACCTATTTTAGTTTGATATTTAGTTATCTTATGATTTAGTTGAATAAAATTTAGTTCGATCTATTTTTCGAGTATTAGTTTCATGATCTTTCTTTCTATGTAATTGAGTGAAAGTTATATATAAAGTTTAGTTTGAGCTCTTTCTTGTTTACTTTTATGTTTCAATCAAAATAAAAGAAAATAATCTAAAATACCATATGCTAATCTTATGGTAAGTAATGACATCACATAAGGAAAAGTACAAGTGGTAAAATTTGTTGAAAGTTGACAAACATAGCATTGGTCAATGATGCAATTCATGAAAGAATTAACAAGGGAAGAGAAGATTCAGATGCAAATAGACTACCTTGGACATCTTTTATGATTGTGAGCCTCCATCAAAATATTATATTCTAAAATTGTTGACGTTGGACAAGGAAAACAACGTAATGATTTATGTTTGTTCATATTCACATAGAAGTTATATTATCATAGATCTTTCAACATGTGCTTTCCCAATATCTTGGCTAGCCAAAAATTCCGCAATAAGTAGAGATACTACTTGTGCATCCAAAAACACTTAAACCCAAAATCTTGTTTTGAGAGTCCACCATACCTACCTATGGATTGAGCAAGATCCTTCAAGTAAGTTGTCATCGGTGCAATAAGGCAATAAAAATTGCTTCTAAATGTGTTTGACCATTTAGTGAAAGAGAAATTTGACCATTGTACGAACTTGTGATGGCAAAGTAATAAAAGCGACGGACTGCATAATAAAGTTTGCTATCATATGGGGCAATATAATGTGACTTCTTTTGCATTAATAGATTGACATACAAACCCAAAAGCGCATGACAACCTTTGCTTCCCTCTGTGAAGGGCCTATCTTTTACTTTATGTATTTACTTTTTATGCAAGAGTCAAAGTATTTTCCTATATTCCTTTTTATTTTCTCTTTGGCAAGCATCATGTGGTGGGGAAAGATCTAGGCACATATATGCAGTTGGATATGAGTAAGCATGAGTCATTATTGTTGACATCACTCTTGAGGTGAATGAGTTGGGAGGCGAAACTATAAGCCCCTATCTTTCTACGTGTTTGGTTGAAACTTTTTGCTCATGTATATGCGGTGAGTGTTAGCAATCATCGAAGATGAAATGATGGCTGAGTATGTGGACTTGACAAAAGGCTTCGATATGAGACCCTTCCTGAAAAGATGATGAACTGTAGTTGCAAAGTTGACTGAGAACATAGTTTGTTGATTTTCAATAAATTTTATGCTTTTTTAGTTTGATGTTTGATAAATTGTTACTTGTTCATGAGAAGCTATATGATGAATTTATGAGATAAAGCTTTATGATAAAGTTGGTTGCTATTATAATAATATGCATGATGCTACTGTGTCTGTATTTTGTTTTTATCGACACCTCTTGTGACGCCCCGAGACCGATGCTCTAATTACCTTCCATTTATTTCGTCATCGTTGTGTGTTTCAATTGTTTGTTGCCATGATCTTGATGAGTGCCATTTCCATATTTTTCTTCTTGCATCATGTTCATCTTTTATTATATTGCATTGTGCCATCCTTGTTTTCTTGCCATGGTCGTCTCACTTGCTTCATTCCATGCTTCACGATATGCTATTGCCTATGTCATTTTTGTTGCATTTGCATCATGAGCATCATGTCACATCCCTACCTTTACCTTGGCCTTGGACTAGCTTGGTTGTTGTATCATGTTTAAATTCAAATGAAATTTGAATTGGGTAATTTTCAAAGCCTCAGAATCCTTTTAAAAATGATCAAGATAAAATTTCTTCAAATAAGTCCAAGAAAATGTTCTTGTTATCCTCTGGAAATATTGGCAAGAGGTAAAATCCAAACCAATATTTTTGGTGTCTCAGAAACATTTATTTTGGGCATTTGAATTAAATCAATAATTATTTGAATTGGATTTATATCTACTATTAAATAAATATAGGTCCAATAATTCTGAAATATTTTATGGAGCTTTGGTTTAATTCTTTTAGCTTCTAAAAATATTTCCAGAAGCAACAAAATTGAATTGGTTTCAAAACCAAATTCAAAACAAACCTGCAAAATAGAAAACAGAACAGAATTAGAAAAAAAAACAGAGAGAGAGAGGAAAAACCCACCTGGCCTTACCTGCTAGCCCACCTGCAGCCCACCTGGCGGCCCAAGTGGCCGGCCCAGCCCCCCAGCGCCCTTGTCATCTTCCTCCTCTGCCAGGAGGACCACCAGGTGCGTGGCGAGCGCCGACGCTGCTCCGGCCACCTCCTGCTTCCTCCCCGGACCTTCTAGCGATGCCACGGAGACGCCCCGTGGCCCCTCGCTCCTCTCCATCACTCTCTGCTCTCTCCTTCACCCTCTAGTCCCTTCCACGAGCGCGACCGAATGCAGCCGTCGCTGTCGACGAGCTCCCCCACGGCCACAGCCATCTCTGAGCCTCTCCAACGCGCCCCTGAGCTCCGCCGTGACGCCCCGGTCCTCTCCGCCGAGCCACATGACGCCGGACGCCCTGGAGCGCCGTCATCGACGCCATCTTCGCCTCTGCACCGATGGTCGTCGTCGACCGATTCGTCGTCACCAGGCCATCCCCGTGCATGCTGAGATCACGACGACCCCGCCGTGAGCTCCTCTACCGATCCCCTCTCTCCCCGCTGTCGTTCTCCTCCTCTAGCCCCGCTGTCCACCGGAGCCGAAAGCTCACCGCCGCCATGGTTCTTCACCGCCGTGGCCAGGGTCACCGCAGCCCGCGCCTAAGCACGTCACCGTGCTCGGTGAACCCCCAGGAGCGCGTAGCACCTGCTAGTTTATCCCCCTAGCGCCCCGTAGCAACCAACCCGTCGTTGGCCGAACGCCAGCCGCCGCACAAGTCATTGTCGCCGTCAACCTAGGCCATCCCAGCTGCTACCGCTGCCACCACTAGATGCGCGAGAGCGCCAGCAAGCCGTAGCAACAAACCACGCTCAAAACGGTGCCCTATAGAGCATTCCCGAGCCGTTATGTCGTCTCTATCGTCACCGGCGACGAGCCGTGGACCAAGTCCGGCGAGTTTGACCCCGTTTGACCAAGGGTGGGCCCAGTTTGACCCCCCTGGGTCAATGACAGGTGGGGCCCAGCCGGCTAATTAATCTAGGGTTAGTACTAATTATAATTAGTTAAAACTAATGACACTCACACGCGAGACCCACTGTCAGGTTTGACCTAGACCGCTGCTGTTGACTTGATGAGGTCAGCATGACGCAATGCTGACGCAATAATTTTTTCCTGGACTTATTATTATTCAGGAAATTCCAGAAAATAGTACAAACTTCTAAAAAGCATAGAAAATCAACCGTAGCTCCAAATCAAACAAGTTATATATGAAAAATGATCAGAAAAATCCAATCTATCCATCTGTACTAGTTTCATGCATGTTAAAGCAACCTAACCTTGCTGTTTAGATGAAACAAGATAATGCACCATTATGACTTTATACATGAGCTTACATTTGAATCTTTGATTCAAATGGGTTCAACTCAACCTGTCCTAGTATGCATAAGTCAAAACACATTCATATTGACATGTCACATTCATGCATCATATTGTTGCGTTGCATTGATTGTGTTTCCTTCTCTGTTGCCGGTATTTGTCCCCTCTCGATAGACGTGGTTTCGATGATGAGTTCGATGACACCGATGAAGAGTTTTATTATCTTCAGAAGTGCCAGGCAAGCAAAACCCCCTTGTTCATTCCCATACAATCCCACTCTCTCGCTCCTGCTCTCTTTTACTGCATTAGGACAACAATGATTCTACTGTTACATGTTGCGGTAGTTGAACCCCTTTCCTCTGCATGACCTGTCATTGCCACAGTAAATAGATGAAACCCACTAGCATGAGTAGGAGTTGTTTGAGCCCTGATGTGCCTACTCATTCATGCTTGTTTGTCATGCCTACTATTGCATAGAGTTGTGTCAGGTCTGATTCATCGGGAATGAATCGAAGGTGTGTGAACATGTCCTACTGTGTGTGACCTAAGTGTGTGAACACGTTTTGGTAAAGGTAGCGGTGAGAGGCCATGTAGGAGTACATGGTAGGTTGTCTCATTGAAACCGTCCTCAGGAACTGAGTTCTGTGTCTGTGATCCATGAACAGCTACTACCACTCATTGGGATCCTTAATTGGCCCTCTCGGCTTCTTAATCACCCTAGTACTCTGTCCAGGAGTTGCAACTAGTTTCTGGTGTTTGTAGGTTATGTGTTGGCGGCCGTGCATAGCGCTGACCCTAGGGGTGAGCTATGATGCGGTAGATACACCGTGGCACGGTGTACCGGGCGCCCGTTTGGTGTCTCAGGAACCCTGTTCACATCGTTCGGGGCCGTATGTGGAAACCTTGGCCGGACTCCCTGCAGATGGAACCTGGATAGGCGATAAACCTGGACTAGAGACTTAAGTGTTTAGGTAGGCCATGGCCGACACCCTCGTTGGGCTTTCGCTTGAAGGTTGCCGAGTACATGTCGTGTAAACGACAGTAAGTGGTGGGAGCGTGTGTGAAGAAGTACACCCCTGCAGGGTTATCCTTATCTATTTGAATAGCCGGAATCCTCGGATATGGAAACTTGGACCCCTTGCATAGTTCATAGATAACTTGAAAGTGGATACTCTAAAATGCGCAAGATAAGCGTGAGTGCTATGGATGGCGTTCTTGTAGGTAGACGAGAGCGGATCCATAGTAGTGTATTGATTGGTGAATATGTGGACTCGTGTGCGCCACCTCAAAAGAGTTGCTTGCAGTCGTAGTTCAGGTTAGCCACTAAGTCAAAGCTGGCCTGCTGCAGTTAAACTCCACCACCCACCCTTGTTGATACCGATGCAAATGTAGCTAGTTCTGATGTAAGTCTTGCTGAGTACCTTTGTACTCACGTTTGCTTAATTTATGTTTTGCAGAGAGAGACTTCAGTCTCGCTAGTAGTTCCGCGTGGACTTCGACGTTTAGCTTCATACCTCAGCTACGATCTTGTGCCCTCGGCAGGATCTGGTAGATAGTCAGGCTTCTTAGCCTTTTTTCCATTTGTAGATGTCTGTACTCAGACATGTTAAGCTTCCGCATGTGCTTGAATTGTATGCTCTGATTATTGGGTCATGAGACCCATGTTTGTAATATCTCGCTCCTCGGAGCCTAAGGAATAAATACTTGAGTTGAAGAGTTATGTTGTGATGCCATGTTGGATTTACACATATCGAGCATATTGTGTGTATGATTGAAATGATTGGTATGTGTGGGATCCGACAATCTAGTTGTTTATCCTTGGCAGCCTCTCTGATGGGTAAATGTAGTCTAGTGCTTCCATGAGCCATAGTAGTCCGCTACAGCCCGGTTCACCGGAGTCCTGCTAGCCCAGCACTACTGCTCAGGACATTTGACTAGTCGGCATGTGTTTCACTTCATTCTTGTGTCTGTCCCTTCGGGGAAATGTCACGCGGTGACATCTGGAGTCCTGCCTAGCTTGCTACAGCCCGGATTCCCGGAGTCCTGTTAGCCCAGTGCTACAGCCCGGATTCACACGCTGCTGACCGACATGCTCGATGTGATTCATGTATGCCTGTCCCCATAGGTTAGTGCCGCTTTGGGTTCATGACTAGCCATGTTGGCCCGGGTTCTCTGTCATATGGATGCTAGCGACACTATCATGTACGTGAGCCAAAAGGCGCAAATGGTCCCGGGCCATGGTAAGGCGACACCCGTGGGGATACCGTGCGTGAGGCCGCAAAGTGATATGAGGTGTTACCAGCTAGATTGATGTGACTTGGAATCAGGGTCCTGATAGCTTTGGTATCAGAGCCTGACTACCTGTAGGATTACCAAGCCAAACTGGTCGAAGTTGTGTCTAGAGATGCTTTGGTTATGTAGGGGAATTGATTGTGGGAAGGGAACGTAAGGCTCTTTTACTCCTTATACCTCATGCCATCTGATCTGAGTGACCCTCTTCTTTTCTACGGGTATGAAGAACTAGGTCTTCTCATCTATCTATCAGGATGACGTGTTACTAATCCATAGACTTATAAGATTGTTGGATTTAAGTCTCAGTTCAGTTTCTATTACCTCTGTATGTTCATAGCTGGCCGCAGAACCTTGATATTGTGATGTTGAGTGGTCATGCCACTATTTTGCAGGATGTCTCAAATATTTTTGAGCATTTACAGCCGTTATGCTGTCCGAGTCATCCCAGGTCTCTAAATAGTCTGATGCATTTGCAAATCCTTTCTTTCCGTTCCCGATGTCCTTTTGGTCAGAATAAGCACACTAATCGGTGAGTTGAGGTACTCTGTTGCCTCGACATATATGTTGGAGCTATTATTATGACCCTAGGTGTTTTAGGGAGTCACCTAGTAATCTAGCCATGTTTTGTGTTTCCGGTGTGATAATTCTGGCCACCATTCTCGAAAGCATCCCGTGATGCCATTAGTAGTAGGTATTCTACTCCTGGGTTTTCGAACCCGTGATTCACCCTACTTCGTGTTGATAGTGTTGCTCGTACCTTTAGAATATTAGTAACCTTTGCGATAGCCCTCGAGGTCCATGGTATTTCCTTCTTACAAATACCATGAACCATCCTTGGCAGAAATCCATTTGAATCAAAAGATCACAACCAGGGTGCTCTTGAGGAGTACTCCATTCATTTTGTGATTCTGCCAATTCTTCCTTTCTGCATGGGTTATCCAGAAGAAATATGTTGAACTCGTTCGACATGCTAATCTATGCATCCACAACTTAGAAAGTTATATGTTCTTTGAGTTGTCCCTCTTTAGTTGTTTTCTGACCTTCATCTATCAATTGAGAGTCAAGAGTATGTGTGCATTCGTGTTCATCGATGCCTATTATTCTTGTAGTCCGTCAAGTCGTTCTATTCCAGAATGACTAGGAGAAACAAACTCCAGTACCTCATCCATACCAAGGATTGGGTCAAAGTAGTTGTATTTCGCAGATCGAAATGCCAATCCAGCTTTTGTTCTGTTCTACCTCGGAGTATTACCCCCTTTATGTCAGGATTGTCATGAGAATTGCACTAGCTCTCATGAATTTTTGATGCAGTGATACTTCTTGCCATCATTTTTCATTCCTCGGTCCCCTGTTGTCACAAACGGAATACCGACAAGTGAACTGTGATGTGTGAAATCAATACTCCTAGCAACTAGTTGCTTTGTAGTAAATGGACAATATTCACATTCTTAGTGTGTTGGTTATTGAATCATCATTCTAAGATAGATTGTGCTACCTAGTCCTTATTTTTGGTGCACTCTTCGATCTATGAGTTAGGATTGTATCAATCCCTCGCTCTTTGATCATATCTTCTTGCCTTGAAAGCAAGATTGTTCTCGATCTTAGTGACATATCGGTGGTTCGTAATGTTCTGAATATCTTCTCGGAAGTATTACCAGGTTGTCACCTGACCACGATGTTGAGTTCGTGATCAAGTTGGTTTCTGGTGAACCATCCCTTCTCCAAGAATATGTGTTGGATACCCCTGAGCTAGTTGGTCAAGCTAAACAACAACTTGGAGGGTTGGAAGATAAAGGCTTGTCCGACCTAGCTCATCCCTAAGGGATATCTTGTGTCTGTGTTGAAGAAAGATGGTATTTCCATCGATTGATCCTCGTGATCAGTTAATGGACCTATCATCTTATCCAAACTTTGATTTGAGTGTGGGCTATCGTCAGATCAAATCAGAACCAACTATATTCGTAACGTTGTCTTACTCGTGGTTGTTTCCTCGAGCATACACCATTATATCTTTTGGGTCTGACCAATGCTATTGCTTTGTTCACATAGTTGTGGAATTCCATCTTCATGGAAATCTGGATGACCTGTTGTTGAGCCCATCAACAATATTTTCATCTTATCCATGATTCATGTTGGGCATCTATGTTAGTGTTGGAAACTTTTATAAGCATTATCTTCATGTCCCGTTCATGAAGCATATGTTGGATGAAAGAAGTGACTTCCTCTAATTCATGTGCATTTGATGCAAGTTGCCGCCATGAACTCGAGAAAGTTTGTTTTTGCCTCCTCTAGAACCATCCCAAGTTAGTCATGCATGTGCAAAGTGCTCTATGTTTTGATAGGTTGGCCGCCTCCACTCCATATGTGTTCCTAGCCCACCAAGCCACTGATTGATTTGTACAAGGGAAAGAAGTTCCTTCTTAAGACCCGGGGCTTATACAAGGACTTCGATACCTCAATGATGGTTCCCAACCTGAACTCGGCAGTGTTTTACTATAAGACTACTGTGTGGTCATGCTTGTCTGGGACAGCGTGTTCACATGTTGGAGCAAAACCTGCTCGTGTTTTGGAGCTTGCTATTGTAGTTCATTCCCTGAGAATCTTACAACATCATCTCGTCGATTTGTGTTGCAACCCTTCTTTCCAGGCATGTTGTCTGAAATATCATGTTATCAACCAGATCTGAATCTTAGGCAGTATGATGGTTGGAACATTTCCAACATTAGCATTTTGTTTCCATCTTCCACGACCATTGTGCCAGTTTCCCATGGGTTGCCATTCTCAATTCCTGAAGAAGGATCATCTTCAGAAGTGGACTTACCATGAGTTCCATCCATTTCCGATGATAGGCAAAAATCATCCATTGTGATGTCTTCAACAAGGTAGTCCACATCATCCATTGTAGTCCGGGTATGCCATCCCTTCGTACTCCGCCAAACGATTGTTGTGGTTTTCCTTAGGCTGGTATAAAGAGTGTCAATGATCTCTAAATCAAAAGTAATTCTTTTTGCCACTTAAGGTAATAATTCTATGAGTCACCCTTCTCGAAGGTGTCTCGTTGTGGTATCATGGCTACCCAACTCCTCGCTACATTGACAACCGTTCACCACCCCCTTAGGTGTCAAATTGTTGTTTATCTAGTGAACCTTCATCATCTGCTTCACTCCATCCCTCTAGATGTATGCTTCGTGTCTCATCTCGAGAGATGTTGCTATGTCTCGTTCTGTGAGCTGATCGTCAGTTGCTCGATCTTTGAGCAGATCAGTTCCGTAGAATTTCTTTCTGTCATCGTCGTGTTGGATGAAGTTCTCAGAGCATGACGTCGAGACAAGATTGTGATCGGATCAACGTTCTTATGAGGCGCAACCTGGATCGTGAAGATTGAGTTAGTTTGCGTTCCCCCTTCCATCTTACCCTACGCTTGAATCTCGGGATTCTTGTTTTAGTGGGGGTGAGTTGTCACATCCCTAGCTTTACCTTGGCCTTGGACTAGCTTGGTTTTTGCATCATGTTTAAATTCAAATGAAATTTGAATTGGGGAATTTTCAAAGCCTCAGAGTCCTTTTAAAAATGATCAAGATAAAATTTCTTCAAATAAGTCCAAGAAAATGTTCTTGTTATCCTCTGGAAATATTAGCAAGAGGTAAAATCCAAACCAATATTTTTGGTGTCTCAGAAACATTTATTTTGGGCATTTGAATTAAATCAATAATTATTTGAATTGGATTTATATCTACTATTAAATAAATATAGGTCCAATAATTCTGAAATATTTTATGGAGCTTTGGTTTAATTCTTTTAGCTTCTAAAAATATTTCCAGAAGCAACAAAATTGAATTGGTTTCAAAACCAAATTCAAAACAAACCTGCAAAATAGAAAACAGAATAGAATTAGAAAAAAACAGAGAGAGAGAGAGGAAAAACCCACCTGGCCTTACCTGCCAGCCCACCTGGCGGCCCAAGTGGCTGGCCCAGCCCCCCAGCGCCCTTGTCATCTTCCTCCTCTGCCAGGAGGACAACCAGGTGCGTGGCGAGCGCCGACGCTGCTCCGGCCACCTCCTGCTTCCTCCCCGGACCTTCTAGCGATGCCACGGAGACGCCCCGTGGCCCCTCGCTCCTCTCCCTCACTCTCTGCTCTCTCCTTCACCCTCTAGTCCCTTCCACGAGCGCGACCGAACGCAACCATCGCCATCGACGAGCTCCCCCACGGCCACAGCCATCTCTGAGCCTCTCCGACGCGCCCCCGAGCTCCGCCGTGATGCCTCGGTCCTCTCCGCCGAGCCACTTGACGCTGGACGCCCTGGAGCGCCATCGTCGACGCCATCTTCGCCTCTGCACCGACGGCCGTCGTCGACCGATTCGTCGTCACCAGGCCATCCCCGAGCACGCTGAGATCACCGACGACCCCGCCGTGAGCTCCTCTACCGAACCCCTCTCTCCCCACCATCGTTCTCCTCCTCTAGCCCTGCTGTCCACCAGAGCCGAAAGCTCACCGCCGCCATGGTTCTTCACCGCCGTGCCCAGGGTCACCGCAGCCCGCGCCTAAGCGCGTAGCACCTGCCAGTTTATCCCCCTAGCGCCCCGTAACAACCAACCCGTCGTTGGCCGAATGCCGGCCGCCGCACAAGTCATCATCGCCGTCAACCTAGGCCATCCCAGCTGCTACCGCTGCCACCACTAGATGCGCGAGAGCGCCAGCAAGCCGTAGCAACAAACCACGCTCAAAACGGTGCCCTGTAGAGCATTCCCGAGCCGCTCTGCCGTCTTTGTCGTCACCGGCGATGAGCCGTGGACCAAGTCCGGCGAGTTTGACCCCGTTTGACCAAGGGTGGGCCCAGTTTGACCCCCCCTGGGTCAATGACAGGTGGGGCCCAGACGGCTAATTAATCTAAGGTTAGTACTAATTATAATTAGTTAAAACTAATGACACTGACACGCGGGACCCACTGTCAGGTTCGACCTAGACCGCTGCTGTTGACTTGCTGAGGTCAGCATGACGCAATGCTGACGCAATAACTTTTTCCTGGACTTATTATTATTCAGGAAATTCCAGAAAATAGTACAAACTTCTAAAAATCATAGAAAATCAACCGTAGCTCCAAATCAAACAAGTTATATATGAAAAATGATCAGAAAAATCCAATCTATCCATCTGTACTGGTTTCATGCATGTTAAAGCAACCTAACCTTGCTGTTTAGATGAAACAAGATAATGCACCATTATGACTTTATACATGAGCTTACATTTGAATCCTTGATTCAAATGGGTTCAACTCAACTTGTCCTAGTATGCATAAGTCAAAACACATTCATATTGACATGTCACATTCATGCATCATATTGTTGCATTGCATTGATTGTGTTTCCTTCTCTGTTGCCGGTATTTGTCCCCTCTCGATAGACGTGGTTTTGATGATGAGTTCGATGACACCGATGAATTGGTTTATTATCTTCAGAAGTGCCAGGCAAGCAAAACCCCCTTGTTCATTCCCATACAATCCCACTCTCTTGCTCCTGCTCTCTTTTACTGCATTAGGACAACAACGATTCTACTGTTACATGTTGCGGTAGTTGAACCCCTTTCCTCTGCATGACCTGTCATTGCCACAGTAAATAGATGAAACCCACTAGCATGAGTAGGAGTTGTTTGAGCCCTGATGTGCCTACTCATTCATGCTTGTTTGTCATGCCTGCTATTGCATAGAGTTGTGTCAGGTCTGATTCATCGGGAATGAATCGGAGGTGTGTGAACATGTCCTACTGTGTGTGAGCTAAGTGTGTGAACACGTTTTGGTAAAGGTAGCGGTGAGAGGCCATGTAGGAGTACATGGTGGGTTGTCTCATTGAAACCGTCCTCAGGAACTGAGTTCTGTGTCTGTGATCCATGAACAGCTACTACCACTCATTGGGATCCTTAATTGACCCTCTCGGCTTCTTAATCACCCTAGTACTCTGTCCAGGAGTTGCAACTAGTTTCTGGTGTTTGTAGGTTATGTGTTGGCGGCCGTGCGTAGCGCTGACCCTAGGGGTGGGCTATGATGCGGTAGATACACCGTGGCACGGTGTACCGGGCGCCCGTTTGGTGTCTCGGGAACCCTGTTCACATCGTTCGGGGCCGTATGTGGAAACCTCGGCCGGACTCCCTGCGGATGGAACCTGGATAGGAGATAAACCTGGACTAGAGACTTAAGTGTTTAGGTAGGTCGTGGCCGACACCCTCGTTGGGCTTCCACTTGAAGGTTGCCGAGTACATGTCGTGTAAACGATGGTAAGTGGTGGGAGCGTGTGTGAAGAAGTACACCCCTGCAGGGTTATCCTTATCTATTCGAATAGCCGGATTCCTCGGATATGGAAACTTGGACCCCTTGCATAGTTCATAGATAACTTGAAAGTGGATACTCTAAAATGCGCAAGATAAGCGTGAGTGCTATGGATGGCGTTCTCGTAGGTAGACGAGAGCGGATCCATAGTAGTGTATTGATTGGTGAATATGTGGACTCATGTGCGCCACCTCAAAAGAGTTGCTTGCAGTCGTAGTTCAGGTTAGCCACTGAGTCAAAGCTGGCTTGCTGCAGTTAAACTCCACCACCCACCCTTGTTGATACCGATGCATATGTAGCTAGTTCTGATGTAAGTCTTGCTGAGTACATTTGTACTCACGTTTGCTTAATTTATGTTTTGCAGAGAGAAACTTCAGTCTCGCTAGTAGTTCCGCGTGGACTTCGACGTTTAGCTTGATACCTCAGCTGCGATCTTGTGCCCTTGGCAGGATCTGGTAGATAGTCAGGCTTCTTTACCTTTTTTCCATTTGTAGATGTCTGTACTCAGACATGTTAAGCTTCCGCATGTGCTTGAATTGTATGCTGTGATTGTTGGGTCATGAGACCCATGTTTGTAATATCTCGCTCCTCGGAGCCTAAGGAATAAATACTTGAGTTGTAGAGTTATGTTGTGATGCCATGTTGTATTTACACATATCGAGCATATTGTGTGTATGATTGAAATGCTTGGTATGTGTGGGATTCGACAATCTAGTTGTTTATCCTTGGCAGCCTCTCTTATGGGGAAATGTAGTCTAGTGCTTCCATGAGCCATAGTAGTCCGCTACAGCCCGGTTCACCGGAGTCCTGCTAGCCCAGCACTACTGCTCAGGACACTTGACTGGTCGGCATGTGTTTCACTTCGTTCTTGTGTCTGTCCCTTCGGGGAAATGTCACGCGGTGACATCCGGAGTTCTGCCTAGCCTGCTACAGCCCGGGTTCCCGAAGTCCTGTTAGCCCAGTGCTACAGCCCGGATTCACACGCTGCTGACCGACATGCTCGATGTGATTCATTTATGCCTGTCCCCATAGGTTGGTGCCGCTTTGGGTTCACGACTAGCCATGTCGGCCCGGGTTCTCTGTCATATGGATACTAGCGACACTATCATGTACGTGAGCCAAAAGGCGCAAACGGTCCCGGGCCATGGTAAGGCGACACCCGTGGGGATACCGTACGTGAGGCCGCAAAGTGATATGAGGTGTTACCGGCTAGATCTATGTGACATGGAATCCGGGTCCTGACACATCATGCCATGGTTTGCATCTTGAAGTTCTGTTGTGTGCTTGTTATCTTTGTGAACTCCTTCCCCTCATCTTCTTTGTTGCTTCATCTTGCCATTTCCATCTAAAATATCATCAAGTGCAACGCCCCATCACAATCTTCTTCCTTTCAATTCTCACCCATTTATTGCAAGTGGCATTTTCCTGTCCCGGTTAAATGCTCATTCTTTCCCGATAAATCTCAACCTCTATGCCAAATTTGAGCTCCTCTGGACTTGTTTTGGTTGGTTTCAAAACTGGCTCAGGTTTGAATTAAATTGAAACTTGAATTATTTTTATATCCTAAAAAAATGTCCAAACCAGTTTATCCAAATTGTACATATTACCAGGACTCCATAAATATCTTCATCCCTGCCAAATTCCATATCTTCCCTTGCCTTTCTTTTCTTCCAAGTTTTGTGTCTAAAGACAAAAAAGGAAGGAAAAGAAATGTAGTAAGAGAGATAGAGCCCAGCAGTAGTTGCAGCAGCCCGCTTAGCCCTTCGTGTCGGTGTTCTGGGAACGGGGGTCCCCAGACTTGCCTGCCTACAGCCCACGGCGTGGCTCCTCTAGCGGCCTGGTATGGACCATCTTCACCAGCAAGCACTCAAGACCCTTGCGAGGGGCCAAGCCTCGCGAGGCAGATGACTCAAGACCTCCTCAGGGGCAGCCTCACTAGGCTGGCTTGCGAGGAGCGGAGAGATCAAGGCAAGGGGCACCTTGTGAGGTTCCCGTGACGTGAGCCATGACGACCAAGGCCAGGAGGGTGCCATTCGGGCGCCAGCGGGCGCAGAGCACCAGTTGCCTCTTTGGTGCTAAAGGAGCAGGCACAGGCGAGGAGTCCCGAGGCATCAGGCAAAGGTTTCCATATCTGTGCAACAAGACCAAGACCAGCAGGACGGCAGGACCGAGGTCATCGCGGAGCCCATGGCGGCGTCACCCCAGAGCCTTTGGCAGGCGATGACCACCTTTTGTCAGGATGGCTTGTACTAGCTGTCCCCCTTCAAATTGGCCATTATGGGATCCCTTCCCGCCTAATATTTGGGAAGAGGACCAAGGCCTCTATAAATAGGACTAGCCATCACCATAGGAAGGGGATCGGATCCATTCCACCCTCATACGCACCAGCTCACCAAGCTCAAGAACACCTCCCCTCAGGAGGAAGTTTTTTCGTTGTACTTGTTCATCCTCAGCCTACAAGCCAATCCACCACACCACACTAGAGTAGGGTATTACACCACATCGGTGGCCCGAACCAGTATAAACTCTTGTGTCCCTTGTTCTTCGGGTTCGACGAGCTGAGCCTTGTGATTGTGGTGAGTGAGTGAACTAGGGGGAGGGAGATATATTCGTGCGCACCCCAGAGTTCGAACCTTGAGGGTTTTGCCGGAACCCAAAATCTGACATTTGGCGCACCAGGTAGGGGTGCGCAGAAGCTTTAACTTCATCGATCCACGTTCCGCAACTCCATCACATCCATGTCAGATGCTCGCCGAGCCCGTGCTGAGCGCCGGGCCGCCCTCGCCGCCCGCGTCGCTCAGACGGCGCCCGTTGGCGGACATCCCCGCCGTTCTCCATCACCAGTTGCCAACGCCACTACTGGTCCAGCAGCAAACGAGCAATAAGCATCGTCGTTGCACCCCTCTGTGCGGCGGGATGGTCGCACCGCCAACTCGTCGCTGACTCCGGCCGGCTCATCGTCCCATGCTCGACGTGCGCCCATGGGCGCGTAGGCCGCGCTGCTCATGGCACACGAGCTCCTGCGCTACCGTCGGTCGACGACCTCTGTGAAGACTGGATGGACCGCATTGCCGAGCTCGTTAGCGCCGCTGGGGGCTCTCCTGCACCATCCCTCTCGCTGCCTCGCCCACCTCTAGCCGCAAGCGACGTAGCTCACGGAGCGCCTTCGCTGCCTCTACATCAAGACGGTGCCCTCGCGCCAAGACGCGTGGCTCACGGAGCGCCCCGCCTCCTCCGCATCAAGACGGTGTACTCGCCCCAAGATGCGTGGTCCCGCGGTGTGACCCTCCACACCGTGTGCCCGCGCATGAAGAAGGAAACTTCCAGGAGGTCCCTCGGCCGCAAGAAAACACTGCTGCACTCCCCGCACCACCACGTCAAGACCGCGTGCCGCCTACCACTACTAGGAAAACGCTTATAGATAGAAGTTTACCAGTAGCACCTGTTTATGACCCTATGCTACTAGTATTTAGCAGTAGTGCTGGGTAGGAAACACACTACAACTAATATATAACAACAACGTTTGTTTGCTTGGGCCGCGCTACTGTTAGATGGGCCGTATGGCAAAAGCAGTAGCCCACTTAGCTCTAGCGTTTGTTTTGAGCGGGCGCTACAGCTGGTGGGCTTAGCAGTAGCGCCGGCCTCTAAACAACGCTACTACTAGAGCAAAAGAAAACAGGCCCGAGCGCCCCCGCACCCCCTCACACTCTCACAATCGATCCCCTCCGCCCGATGATGCCACCGCAGTTAGGGTTCGTCCCCGGCCGCCTCACCCCCGTCGACGGTGCCGTGCGCCGCCACCATGCGCGGTCGCCTCTCGCCTACTCCGACGCTCCAGCCCCGTAAGTCCCCCTCGATCTCCTACTCCCTGCCCGCGCCACACTAGATAGGCTCCAATTGATTTGCCGCGGCGGCTCGCCATATTTTGGGATTTAGGGATTGCACGATGGCTCCGCGCTTCGATGCGACATGCTCCTCGCGTGATTGGCGAGAGAGTAGAGAGAGGGGTTAGGTGAGAGAAGTAGAGGCTTTTTGTTGCTCACCGAAACTTAGGAGAGAGTAGAGAGAAGTAGCTAGAGAAGTCGAGGCTTTTAGCACATATAATTTAAACTTGGGTTTCAATTCTTGGCTGGTGCCCCTGGAGGAGTGGTGGCGGCGGCGGTGCCTAGAGTTCTAGGGTTTAGAGAGGGGGCGTCCATGTCGTGACTATTGTTTCCGACATTTAGGATCATTGATGTAGTACTTGTAACTACTTATCATTCCTTCGCTGGAACAACCATAGTGCTCAACCATAGAATCGTGAGCATTTTTTTAGCTCTGATATGACAGCAACGGTTGAGGGTTTCAATTCTTGGCTACTGCCACTAGCTTCTTTGTTGATGCATATAAAGATATGACCAAGAAGTCCTCACTGTTATGTGGTTTCATGGAAAAATCAATGCTTGATTCGATACTCTCTTTCAGGTTGAAGAGAGTATCTATATGTGGTGATGCTCAAATTTCTAAGTTCTTATGATGTTGTTAGTGAGCCCATATTTGGTAAATTTGAGAAAAAGAAAACACAGATAGACAGAGAGTTGTATCTGATCGAAAAGGGGGGTGTTTGCCTTTTATAGTTTTAATTATTGTGCATCTGATGCCAAAGGTGGAATGGATGTTTACTTATTGTGTTCTGGAAGATTCTAAGCTGGTTCAACTTGGAATAGATAAAGTGTTCCCCTAGACTGAACTTTATGTTTACTTTTTAGTTGTTATTTTGCTTGCCATGTGAACTCTAGCTATGAAAACTTTATGTTTACTTTTTGGATCGTTAATCCTTTAATCATATTGCTTTAGGGAAATGGCGCCACCACCACCACCACCACCATGTCGACGGTGCAAGTCAAGGTGCGCCAGCAGCCTTACAACTGGCACGCTGTTTGGCATCTACTTCGAGTCTAGTTTTCTACATGCGGCGGTAATAAATTATATGAAACTAGTAACTACTATTTTGTTTTAAGTGTAATTGGCATTAATGTATCGTGTATATATCATTTTGCTTTTTGTACATAGATTATCCCATGCATTGTGAGGTCAGAATTCAACAATCTGACTAGAGACTCTATGACCTTTGAGGCTCCTGGGGGCCCCTACACTATGGAGATCAAGAAAGGACGAAAGATGATGCGGGTGGGAGGAGATGGATGGGTCAGTTTCATCGACCACATGCATATCACCGCTGGTGAGTTGATCAGCTTCTCCTTCAGAGCTGAAAGACCAAAGCTGTCCGTGATTTATGTCAACAAAGGAGAAGATTATGAGGATGATGAGGATGATGACGACCCACTCGGTGATGCCATCATAGCTCAAAGAATGAAGTTGAGCGAGGAGGAGGTGTGCAACCTATGAGACATCATTCCGCCACATGCTGACTTCATCGGGGTGCCATTCGTGACCCACCTGACAAGTACCATGGTTGATCGGCATATCATGGTATGTTGCATTTACTATAGTAATTTGTTGATATGCTTTATTGTTATACTTAGTGTAGAGTCCGATGATATATATGCTTAGTGAATCTTATATACTCGGTAAATCCGATGATCTATATGCTTAGTGAATCCGATGATATATATGCTTAGTGAATCTTATATGCTTAGTGAATCCAATGATATATATGCTTTATTGTTATACTTAGTGTAGAGTCCGATGATATATATGGTTAGTGAATCCAATGATATATATGCTTTATTGTTATACTTAGTGTAGAAATGTAGTACTGTCTTTTGATAGTGTAGAATGTGTGAGGCTACTTATTAATTGATATGTTTTTGTTATTCAGAAATTGCCAAAGAGCCTATCTGAGAGTTTTGGTATCAAGCCTGATGAAGAAGGCTCTGCTGGAATACACCTTACCGCGAGGGGCTCCATCACCACCTGTGTGTACGGCGTGGACACGGACGGTCGCACACACTTCATCTCGGTTGGGTGGAAGAGCTTCCTCGTCAGCAAGAATCTTCATGTTGGACAGGCAATCCTAATTACTATCAGGAACACCCACCGCCCAGGCTCGAGGATGATGGTCGTCATCGATATCATCTAGAACTACATATGCTTGTGAGATCTATCCATGCATGCGTGTGGATGCTGAACCATATATATGCTAGTATGACTACCTAGTAGACTTACCAACTATGATCTATCCATGCATTGTTGACTACTATATATGAGTTTGTGAGATTGTGTGGTTATATTAAATGTGGTATTTTTCGGTAATGCTTGTGAGATGGTTATGTGAATTTAGTTTATTTGCATTGGACTTGTCTTGATTTAAATGAATATTGCCTCTTACTCTCTTTTTATTTTTAATTTCTATTTACCTAGTTGTAGCGCGGGGAGAAAATAGGGCGCTACTACTATGTGATCATAGTAGTAGCGTTGGTAGAGAAAGAGGCGCTACTACTAAGTATTTTAGCTACAGCGCTTGTTTAGAAACGCGCTACCGCTAAATAATAGCTGTAGCGCCCTACAGTAGCGCTGGTGCCCGCGCCACTGGTAGCTCAAAAACCAACGCTATTGGTAAGCATTTTCCTAGTAGTGTACGGTGGCGGTGCGTGGGTACCAAGACCAGCCTCCTCCACCACGACAGGCTTCAGTGACCACGGCAGGCTGCCGAGCCTTTACCCCCGAGCTACGCCTCGTCGTCTGGCCAGGCAAGTTGAAGCCGGACCCACCTCCGTGCTACGACAGCACCCCCGACCCTGTGGAGTTCATGGTGACGAGTCAGCCAACGGAGACGAGAAGGTCATGGTGAACTGGTTTCCCATGGCTCTCAAGGATGGTGCTCGCTCGTGGCTCCTAAACCTACCCGTGGGTTCAATCTCTTCCTGGGGTGAGATGCGAGACCGCTTCATCGCCAACTTCCAAGGCACTCGCAACCGCCCTCCGGCCGCGGGTGGCCTGCGCCGCATCAAGCAGCAGCTGGGAGAGACCATGCAGAAGTACATCCAGCACTTCAACAGCATTCCCCTCAAGATCCCCAAGGTGAAGGACGAGGCCATCTTCTCAGCGTTTTCCGATGGCGTCCACGACATCAAGATGAAGGAGGAGCTCGCCATCCACGAGGAGCTATGCACGGCTCTGGAAAAGATCAACATGGCGACCAAGTGCGCAAGAGTTGAGGAATGGCGCCTCTCCCTCCTTGAGCTCCCTGCTGCCGACATAGAAGAGAAGAAAGCCAAGGCCAAGACATGAAGCGCAAAGGAGTAGCGGTGCTCACGGCGGAGCCAGACACGAAACGCAGCTGGGACCACCCTGAGTCATCCAAGAGCAGCCGTCCGTTCTGCGCCTTCCACAATGTACACAGCCACAACACCAACAATTGTCAAGAGCTCAGGGCCATCTGAGACGGACGCTTCGGTTGACGCCCCGAGCGCAACGACCGGGGCTACGGCCGGGGAGGAGGACGAAGTGGAGGATGCTGGGACGACCACGGCCCCCGCCAGGAATGGTGCGACCGGCCTCGGGAGGATCACTGGCAAGAGCAGCCTCGTGAGGGTTCCTGGAGGGACCACCCTCGTGAGGACCATCCTCAGGGCAATCCTGGCCTCCCTCCACTGCCACCACCACCAAGAAGGAACGACGAACACCATCAGGACGAGGGGGTTGGGGGCTTCCAGGAGCCGCGCGCTATCAACTGCATCTTGGGCGGTGCTCAAGCCCCAGCTTCCCAGCGCATCTTCAAGCAGTTTGCTCGCGAGGTCAACGCGGCCCTTCCCAGGCTCGAGGCCACACGCCCGCTCAGGTGGTCCAAGTACGCCATCACCTTCAGATCGGCAGACCAGCTCAAGTATGCAGCAACTGCTGGCGTCCTCCCGATGCTCTTCTCACCCGTCATCAGCAATATCCAAGTCACCAAGACCCTCATCGACGGCGGCGCGGGGCTCAATGTCCTCTCCGTCGAGACGGTCGACAGCCTCCAAGTGCCATATGACTAGCTGCAGCCTACCAAGCCTTTCTCAGGAGTGATCGGCAACTCCACCACCCCGATAGGGTAGTTCCGCCTCCCTGTCACCTTCGGCCAGCGCGACAACTACTGCACCGAGCTCATCGAATTCGACGTCGCCCACATCCGTCTGCCGTACAACGCCATCCTTGGGTATCCAGCATTGGCCAAGTTCATGGCCGTGACCCACCATGGCTACAACATCCTCAAGATGCCAGGAATCAGCAGAATCATCACAGTACCCTGCGAAGAAAGAGATGCGGTGTTCTCCCTGGAGCGCGCCTTCCAAGCCGCAGCAATCGAAGATGCCGACAGCGAGGGTGCCCTGTACCCTCCTGAGGCCATCCCCAAGAAGAAGAAGCAACTACTTCGTACAGGGCATCTAGAGAGCAGCGTCTCCAGCAACACCGCCTCAGGATCAGCGCCCGCACCTGGGTCGCCTCCCTCCCTTGCATAGGAAGCCGCGCCCGGCACCCTCCTCGGGCAAGGCTCGGGGGCTCTCTTCTGGAGGGCCTTAGACCTGGCCAACATCACGAGGGAGGTGCTCGGGCACCACGTGGAGGCGTGCTTTGCTGCATGTTTCCCTCAAGAAGGCATAAGCCGAGGAGCGCCAGGTGACTAAGCTATGTAACTAGGGTAGGGTCATGGATCTGATCAAGATACCCTCCCCAAGGACATCCCTTAAAGAACCAGTAGCAGTCGAAGAAAAATCATTGTCCACTCGACCATAAAGCCATGTTCCACTCGACAGTCTTGAAGACACTCGACCATATGAACAACCACTCGACTACCAGAAGACAAAGAGACACTCACTCTGCAACGGTCGGAATTTAAGTCATAGCTTTAATGGTCATTTATGTAGTTTTATTACAGGCGTTACTAGTAACGTTTGTACCTTTATGTACCTTAAAACCCTTTGTAACTGAGGGTGGGAGGAGTCTGGCGAACTCTATATAAGCCACCCCCCTCCTCAGGGACAAGGGTTCGCACCCCCTATAACTCACACGCGTATAATCCAGTCGACCGCCTCTGGGCTCCGAGCCGTAGGGCTGTTACTTCCTCCGAGAAGGGCATGAACTCATAAAACTCGCATGGACAACTCCTCCATAGCTAAGATCTTGCCTCTACATTCCTACCCCCCATTCTACTGTCAGACCTAGAACCACGACAGTTGGCGCCCACCATGGGGCAGGTGTCTTAGCGACTTGTTGGAGAGGTTGCAATTTTTCCGATCCCCTTCATCATGGTTTCAGGCGGAGGTTTGGCTGAGGGCGGCGAGATCCGTCTCGGTGCGCTCGTGTTTGTCTCCGATGACTCCGCTTGGCTTCAGGAGGCTCCACTCGACGTCGACGCACTCGCCGTCCGCGGGGTAACACACTTTCGCACGGGTGTCCGCGGCGTCCTCCTGCGGCAGCCGTCGACCTAGTATCGGTCGGCTCCTGTGGCTTCTCGCCTCCCTGTGGCCCGCCGGAGCAAACGTTCCGGTCGATCGAGGCTTCAGCGGTGGATGAAGCATGCGGTGGCTCACCAGTCGGCCACCCCTCAAGTCGCGGCAATCGAGCCCGACGAAACCCTCTACGGCCTGTTCGATCTGTCGACTGGCTCCGTAGAGACTACATCCGAGTGCGACAACAGCGACCCAATGGCAGAAGTTTTGATGGTTAATGGACCATGTAGTCCTCCTGACTTCACCCATGAAGACGGAGGCGATGGGGGCGGCGATCCCTTGCGTATTCATGAAGAGTACCGCCCTGAACCCCTCTCTTCGCTTCACACTCCTATCATTGGAGAAACCCCCGAGGTCCAGGCCTAGGAGGAGGCGCGCCTGGCCAACTTGGCTGAGCGCACTCAACTGGAGAACCTCCAGCGCGCACTCGATGAGCGTGCTCGACAGCGTGCTCCCGAATCTAGTCGACGTCAACTCTTTCCACCTCCGACTCAGGTATACCAAACTCCGATCTAGAATCTCGCAGCTGTAGCCCGGATAGCAGAGTTGATCCAACCTTCCCAGTCAGAAGCTGGTCGAGGTCTGGTGCAGATCCGAGCTTTGCTCCATGCGGCAGGAGAACAGAATACAACAGTATCTCAGTCGCGGAATAGGATCCATAGCAGGTCCGTGGTTGCAGACATAGTTCAGTCGGCTCACAGCCCAAGATCACCCCCGAGGCGTGAGGGACGTGGAGATTGATGAGATCAGTACAGAAATCATGAGCAGTATGATCACCGAGTCGATCGCGATGATCGTCGACGAGTGCCCACACCTCCCCCAAGGAGTGGGTCGTACGTGCCTCGACAACATGATGACAGGTGCCCTCACAGTATGGAGCGAGGGATTCCAGTCGACCCCAGAGAGCCGGGATTTGATGCGAGATCTATTCTCGTTCAGGGCTTGGTCGACAAAAACAGGGCTCACCAAGAAGGTCATGACGGAGATCTACCAACCAGCAGCAGGGTGCATGTCTCAGGCCCGGAGTGCTTGAGCAGAGCTATCAGGGCTGCAATGATTCCCCCCAACTTCAGGTTGGCGACTGGAGTCAGTAAATTCACTGGTGAGTCCAAGTCGGACACTTGGCTTGAAGACTATTGAGTGGCTGTCCAGATTGGTGGCGGCAATGATGAAGTGGCCATGAAACACCTTCCTGTGATGTTGGAGGGCTCAACTAGAGCATGGCTGAATCAGTTAGCACCTAGTAGTATTTATACTTGGGAAGATCTTGCCCGAGTATTTGTCAGAACATTCGAAGGTACTTGCAAACGGCCGGCAGGGTTGACTGAATTACAGTGTTGCATGAAGAAACCGAATGAGACTTTCAGGGATTATATCCAGAGGTGGATCACATTGCACGACATGGTGGAGAATGTGTCTGATCACCAGGCAATTTGTGCCATTAAAGAAGGCGTCAAGTATTGGGAGTTGAATCTGAAATTCGTTCGGACAGGAGATATGACTCCGACTCGGATGATGGAAATTGCCACCAAGTATGCCAATGGTGAAGAAGAAGACCGACTCCGGAGTGGCAAACACAAAGCAGTCGCCCATGAAACCGGAGGAGGAAACTCCAGTCGAAAACAGAAACGCAAAGCCGAGCCAGCTGCTCCTCGTGAAGCCTTAGCCGTGACTCAAGGAAAGTTCAAGGGGAAGCCCAAAGGACCCTGGAACCCCAAGAAAGTAAAAGATCAAGATGGAAATGATGTGCTGGATTTGCCATGCCACATCGACACCAAAAAAGATGAAGAGGGTAATTTCATTTACCCGAAGCATACCACTCGGCAGTGTCAACTCCTAATCCAATAATTCTGAGAGAAACAGCCTAAGGAAAAGGAGAAAGAAGCTGACAAGGTTGAGGATGAGGAAGAGGATGATGATGGTTATCCCCATGTGAATTCCACTCTGATGATTTTCGCTGATGTTGAGAGTAAAGGTCGATTGAAAGTCATCAACAGAGAAGTGAACATGGTCGCTCCGGTGACACCCAGTTATTTGAAGTGGTCCCAGACTGCCATTACATTCGACCAGTCTGATCACCCAGCGCACATAGCCACCGCTAGGAGGCAAGCGTTGGTGGTCGACCCAGTAGTCGAAGGCACCCGACTGACTAAAGTTCTGATGGATCGTGGCAGTAGCCTGAATATACTGTATGCAGAGACGTTGAAAGGAATGGGCATTCCGATGTCCAGACTCAGTGAAAGTAATATGAGTTTACATGGGGTCATTCCTGGCAAGAAGGCTGCATCACTCGGCCAGATTGCTCTGGATGCGGTTTTTGGTGATTCCAAGAATTACCGCAAAGAAAAGTTGACATTTGAAGTTGTGGATTTCTAGAGTGCCTATCATGCTATTCTGGGCATGCCAGCTTATGCATATTTTATGGCTCGACCATGTTACGTGTACCTCAAATTGAAGATGCCTGGTCCCAAAGGGGTGATCACTATAACTGGTAGTCGAAAGAAGGCGGAAGAGTGCTTCCAAAAGGGCTCAAAGATCGCCGATGCACAGATGGCCGTAGCAAATTGCAAGAATACCAAAAAATACAGATCTGAGTGATTTGTTGTGAGCCAAGAAGCCCACCACGAACTCAACATTCCAGTAGTCTGGCGAAACAAAGTCGATTCACATTCACTCGACGGACCCCAATGCTGCTCCGACTCACATTTCAACAACACTCGACTCCAAATAGGAAGAAGCGCTCACCCAGTTCCTCCGTGAGAACTGGGACATCTTTGCATGGAAACCTTCGGACATGCCAGGTGTTCCCAGGGGACTGGCTCAGCATCGTTTGCGAGTCGACCCAAAAGTGAAACCAGTCAAAGAACATCTTCGACGGTCCGCCATACAGAAGAGGAAGGCAATCGGTGAAGAGGTGGCTCGGCTTTTGGCAGCTGAGTTTATCCGTGAGATTTACCACTCCGAGTGGTTAGCTAATGTTGTCATGGTCCCAAAGAAGGACGACTCACTTCTCATGTGCATCAACTTCAAACATATCAATCGGGCCTGCCCGAAAGATCACTTTCCTCTCCCTCGCATCGACTAGATAGTCGACTCAACTGCGGGGTGTGAGCGTTTGTCCTTTTTGGACACCTACTCCGGGTACCACCAGATCCGTCTGTACAAACCCGACGAGATAAAAACAGCTTTCATCACCCCATTTGGGTGCTTCTGTTATGTCACCATGCCATTTGGTTTGAAGAACGCTGGAGCCACATTCATGCGGATGATTCAGAAGTGCCTGCTCACTCAGATCAGTCGGAATGTGGAAGCATACATGGATGATATTGTGGTCAAGTCATGTAAAGGTTCCGACCTACTGACTGAACTTGCTGAAACCTTTGCCAACCTTAGAAGGTATGATATCAAGCTTAATCCATCAAAATGCACGTTTGGAGTTCCAGGTGGAAAATTACTCGGTTTTCTCGTTTCCGAACGAGGGATCGACGCTAACCCAGAGAAAGTGGGTGATATACTCCGGATGAAATGCCATGTGCGTGTGCATGATTTCTAGAAGCTTACAAGTTGTTTGGTCGCCCTAAGTCGATTCATTTCTCGCCTTGTTGAAAAGGCACTGCCTCTTTACCGACTGATGAAGAAATCAGATAAGTTCGAGTGGACCCCTAAAGCTAATGCAGCATTTGCAGAGCTAAAAGCCCTGCTTTCCACCCGGCCGATGCTTGCTATCCCAATCAGCAAAGAGCCTTTACTGCTTTATATAGCAGCCACTGGGCAAGTCGTCAGTACAGTACTTACGGTCGAGCGGGAAAAAGAGGGAAAAGCTTATAAAGTCCAGCGCCCGGTTTATTATATTTCTGAAGTTCTGACTCCGTCAAAGCAGAGATATCCACACTATCAGAAGCTTTTTTATGGGATTTACATGACCATGAAGAAGGTTGCACACTATTTCTCTGATCACTCTGTTACAGTCATCAGCGACGCTCCATTGTTGGAGATTCTGCACAACAGAGATGCAACAGGTCGAGTGGCCAAATGGGTGATTGAACTCCTTCCTCTAGATATGAAGTTTGAGGCAAAGAAAGCTATCAAGTCCCAAGCAGTGGCAGATTTCCTCGCCGAGTGGATCGACCAACAACTGCCGACTCAAGTTCACTCAGAGCACTGGACCATGTTCTTTGATAGATCCAAAATGCTGAATGGTTCTGGTGCTGGGGTAGTACTGGTTTCCCCCCGAGGAGACAAGCTCAGATAAGTCCTCCAGATTCACTTCGATTCCTCCAATAATGAAGTAGAATATGAAGCACTCCTATATGGGTTACATATGGCCATTTCACTCAGCGTCCGTCGCCTCATGGTTTACGACGACTCAGATTTGGTGGTCAATCAAGTGATGAAAGAATGGGATGTTAGAAGCCCAGCCATGACTGATTACTGCAATGCAGTGAGGAAGTTGGAAAGGAAGTTTGAGGGGTTAGAACTCCATCACATACCCCGTCTGAAAAATCCAGTAGCCGATGACTTGGCAAAGATAGGTTCCAAGAGAGAAGTCATTCCCAGCAATGTGTTTTTGGAACATATTCACACACCGACAGTTCAGGAAGATCATTTTACTGAAGAGCCCCCGCAGCCCAAGAGCGCCACAGATCCGACTGAAGTCGAGGTCCCAGCCATGGTCAACCTAATCATGGAAGTTCTGGTCATTACTCCCAACTGGACAGTGACGTACATTGCGTACATCCTTAGGAAGGAACTCCAGAGGACGAAGAAGAGGCTCGACAGATTGTCCATCGATCCAAGGCCTTTACTGTGATAAGAGGACAACTGTTCAGGGAAAGCGTGACTGGAGTTGGTTAGAGATGCATAACGCCAGAAGAAGGTCGAATGATCCTCAACGACATCCACTCGGGGACCTGTGGTCACCATGCGTCCTCTCGGGCCATCATGGCCAAAGCATACCGAGCCGGATTCTATTGGCCACGAGCAAATGAAATGGTGAAAGATATAGTCGACAGATGTGAAGGCTGCCAGTTTTACTCTGACATGTCTCACAAGCCAGCGCCAGCCCTAAAGACCATTCCTCTTGTCTGGCCCTTTGCTATTTGGACCACTGAGGACTGGTAGGAGCGGCTTCACTCATGTGCTCGTAGTAGTCGACAAGTTTACCAAATGGATCGAAGCTAAACCTATCAAGAATCTTGAAGCCAGCACCGCTGTCAGTTTTATCAGAGAATTGAATTTCAGATATGGAGTTCCACACAACATCATCACTGACAATGGGTCGAACTTCGACTCTGATGAGTTTAGAGCTTTCTGCGCTTCTCAGGGCACACGAGTCGACTATGCTTCAGTCGCTCACCCCAGTCGAACGAACAAGCAGAAAGAGCGAATGGCCTAATTCTCAAAGGGTTGAAACCCCGACTGATGCATGATCTCAAACACGCAGCAGGCGCTTGGGTCGATGAACTTCTGTCAGTTCTTTGGGGTTTGAGGACAACTCCCAATCGGTCGACTGGACAAACTCCCTTCTATTTGGTCTATGGAGCCGAAGTTGTTCTGCCAAGTGACCTGCTCCACAATGCACCCCGAGTCGAGCTCTTCTCCGAAGAGGAAGCAGAGCAGGCCCGGAAAGATTCAGTCGATCTCTTAGAAGAGGAAAGAGAGATGGCCTTGATCCGTTCGACCATTTATCAGCAAGACTTGCGTCGATTCCACGACAGAAATGTGAGGGGTCGAACCTTTCAAGAGGGAGACCTGGTTCTTCGAGTGGATCAACAGAAATCACACAAGCTCGCCCCGGCTTGGGAAGGCCCCTTCATCATCACCAAAGTTCTCCGCAATGGAGCATACCATCTTTACAGCGTTGAGCATCAAAAGGACGAGCCACGGGCTTGGAATGCGGAGCTGCTTCACCCTTTTCATACTTAAGCACTCGTTCGAATAAAATGTAATAAGAAGTACCTTTGTAATATGTCCATCAAAGACAAGAGCTTTTCAGTCTCCTCGCACGATTGTTGTTTTTATTTACCTCCAAAATCCCCCAGTGGGTGGGCTTAGCCGCGAATCCGTTTCGCCTAAGTTCGAAAGAAAATCCTACCGAGTGATGAGCAAGCCTCTCACTCGGGAGGCTTAGCCGCGAATCCGTTTCGCCTAAGCTCGAATGAAAATCCTACCGAGTGGTGAGCAATCCCCTCACTCGGAGGCTTAGCTGCTGTCCAGTACTCACCTAAGTTTGTAAAATCCTACCGAGTGGCGAGCAATCCTCCCACTCGGGGGCTTAGCTGCAGTCCAGTACACGCCTAAGTTTGTAAAATCCTACCGAGTGGTGAGAAATCCTCCCACTCGGGGGCTTAGCTGCAGTCCAGTACTCGCCTAAGTTTGTAAAATCCTACCGAGTGGTGAGCAATCCTCCCACTCAGGGGCTTAGCTGCAGTCCAGCACTCGCCTAAGTTTATAAAATCCCTGTCCACAAGGACGACGAGGTGCAAGTCGACCGCGACCCCCTTCTCCGAGCTACGCCACAAGTACAACGTACACTCCATCCTTGCCCGCAAGGACGATGAGGCGCAGGTCGACCGCGGCCCTCTTCTCTGATCTATGCCAGAAGTACAACCTACGCTCCATCCTTGCCTGCAAGGACGACGAGGCGCAGGTCGACCGCGGCCCTCTTCTCCGAGCTACGCCACAAATACAACGTACGCTCCATCCTTGTTCGCAAGGACGACGAGGCGTAGGTCGACCGCGGCCCTCTTCTCCGAGCTATGCCACAAATACAACGTACGCTCCATCCCTGTCCGCAAGGATGACAAAGCGCAGCTTGACTGCAACCTTCTCCTCCGAGCTACGCCACATATACAACGGAGCAGACCCCAAAAGAAATTGCAAGTATACTCAAAAGCAATTCAGATAAATCCTAAAGTTCCCAGCAGCAAATCAAAAGTATTCGAGCGTCAAGCCTGAAGGAGTTTAACGGTTACAGCAATCACTCGGCATTCCGAGGCAAATTTAAGACGGATTCAAATCTCATAAGTTTGTTCACTCGGCAGGAGGAGGGCTGGCTGGTTCGACGAATTTGTCCAAGTCGATCCCATCCGCGATCCGAGTGGCAGTAGCGATGAAAGTCTCCATGAAGGACTGGAAGTCATGCCTTTTGGTGTTGGCGACCTTGATCGCCGCCAGCTTGTCTTCACGAGCCTCCTTGCAGTGGACTCGCACCAAGGACAGCGCCACATCAGCACCACACCGGGCGGAGGACTTCTTCCATTCTTGCACTCGATCAGGGATCTCGTTGAGTCGAGCCATTAGAGATTCCAGGTCATTCTGAAGCGTCGCCCTTGGCCAGAGCAACGAGTCGACTCGTGAGACTGCCACCTTCAGACGCGCGACGTAACTTGTGACGCTAGCGACACGAGACTCCAGTCGGAGCACGTTCATGGCAGTTTTGTCGCAAACTTTAGAAGCGATAGGGTCCAGACCCGTCTCGACCCTTCTGGTTTCCTTGTCAAAGTCTTGACAGAATTCTGCAGTCAAAGAATTAGTGAGTCGACTGGAAAGGATTCATTGGCGAGCATCAACACAGTCGGTTTAAAAGGAGTACCTTCCAACATAAGATAGAGCTTCTTGGCAAGAGTTCTCAGATAAGCTTCCGTGTCATTCCTCTTGTGGACCACAGACTCCAGCTTTTCATTTAGGGCAATTTTATCCTTCTTCAGATGACTCACTTCTCGGTTAGATTCATTGAGACAGGACTTCAGCTTGTTCAATTCTCCTTCCAACGCTCTGATTGAAGCCAACTTCTGGTCTGCAGGGGCAGTCTTATCCTGGGCTTCCTTCTGTGCAGCTGCAAGGTTCGAGTCCTTTTTCTCCCGAGCCAACTTCATTTTCTCTACAAAAGAAGCAATCGGATCAAACAAGAGATCGAAGAAATATTTTAAAAGACGATCAACGTAAACAGTCGACAGGCAGTTACCTTCCATACCAGCAGCTTCATCTTGAGCTTTCTTCAAATTCTGTTGGGCCAACTCCAAGTCGAGGTTGATTTGCCTCTGCTTCTCCTCAAGTTCAGCAAACTTGGAAATGGGAGTACAAGATTTCTGCAGGAGGCAAAAAACGTGTCAATCGACAAGATCAAAGGTTATTTACTTTCGAGTGAATAAAACTTAAAGAGTTCACTTAGACCCCAGCCGGCTGCACGCAGTCGACTGCGGTCTCGGGGACTACACCCAACGGGTGCACCTGGCGTGCCTGCGCTAATTCAGACCCAACTCGACCGGTCCGCCCGGGTCAAGTGGAAGAAAAGAAAGGAAGAAAGAAATCAGACCCCAGTCGACTGCCAGCAGTCGACTGCGGTCTCGGGAACTACACCTAGTGAGTGCACTTAGCGTGCCCCCACCAGTTCAAATCTCATTCGACCAGTCCACCTGGGTCGAGTGGAAGAAATGAAAGGAAGAAAGAACTCAGACCCTAGTCGACTGCCAGCAGTCGACTGCGGTCTCGGGGACTACACCCAGTGGGTGCACTTAGTGTGCCCCCACCAGTTCAGATCTCATTCGACCGGTCCGCCTGGGTCGAGTGGAAGAAAAGAAAGGAAGAAAGAACTCAGACCCCAGTCGACTGCCAGCAGTCGACTGCGGTCTCGGGGACTACACCCAGTGGGTGCACTTAGCGTGCCCCCACCGGTTCAGATCTCATTCGAACGGTCCGCCTGGGTCGAGTGGAAGAAAAGAAAGGAAGAAAGAACTCAGACCCCAGTCGACTGCCAGCAGTCGACTGCGGTCTCGGGGACTACACCCAGTGGGTGCACTTAGCGTGCCCCCACCGGTTCAGATCCTACTCGCCCAGACCGAGTGAATGAGCGAAAATACCAAAGACAACAAAACACCAAGTGGATGTACAGATTCCACGCAAACAACGGGAGATTGTATGGAAGAAAATATTTCGGGTAGCATATCCTAATAGAACAAGGTCACTCGAAAGTCTACTTACTTGGACATTGGCCTGGAGAGCAGCGCTGGCGTCGTAAGCAGCCTGGCTTTTCTCGTGCACCGTCTTCATCCGCTGCATCATCACGTTAGCCTGACGGATGGCTTCCGCAGCCGCATCTGACTGGTTTTCCAGAACAGGGTAGCTGGTGAAGAAGGGGGCAGACGATCTAGGTGCAGCAGCTTGGAGCTCCGAGGCGGGAGATTGGACGACTGAAGAAAACACCGGTACAGTCAACGATGCGGGGCGCTCACTCGACAAGGGTACAACAAAAGTTACAGAGGCCCCGCCCACGTCTTTAGATTGACGGACGGTTGGTGTTGTCGTTGGTCCCTGCTGAGACGTCTTACCAGCCGCTACCTTTTTTCTCTTTCTGGGCCTAGGAGCCACGTCTTCGTCGTCATCTGGGAGATCGATGACGTTGGGTGGAGCTGCAGAGAAGTTCAGTCGACCCCAAGTGAACCGCTAGAATTCAATCGACCAAGTAATCAAGAACAAGATCATAAGAGTTTTTACCTAGGTTGGAGGTAACCGCATCTTCCATCTCCTCGTCTCGGTACTGGTAGGAAGAGGTTCCTGATGTAGCAACACTGCAAATGTCCGCACTCAGTCGGTTACGTTCTGTTGCTCGAATCGACGAAAAGAACAGGTCAGATGATTACCCGGAGATGGAGGGTATGGCCACTTTGATTCTGGGCAAAGCCTTCGGTGGTTTGGAGGAGGTGGCCTTCAATGCTTTTGGCGCAGGAGGCGACACAACCTTGAGCTGCTTCGGAGCCTTCTCAATCGGCACTAGCGAAGACGTCCGGGGGCGCTTCGAAGTTTGCCTAGTCGGCGCGGTCGCCAGGACCGGGGTGCTCGCTAGGTCGTCAGCGTGCTTGGATCTCCTCTCTCTGCGAGGAGGCGAGTCGACCTCTTTGTCATCACTCGAGTCGTCGCTCTCCTCGTCCTCCTCTGCATCCGAGTGCCACTCGCCACTGTCGCCCCTGCTCGCTCCTTCGTCGACGCCTTGCTCCTGCACTCCATTGGGCATCGAGTACATATCAATGAGAGACTGAAAGGACAACGAGCAAAGGAAATACAGTCGACCATCAACAAGGTGTCACACAGTGAATCGAGAAGAAACTTGGCAAAGTAGAATCATACATGTTCCGGCTGGCGCGAGTGGTCGAATGGAATCACCCTCCTAGACCCCCGGGGATTGTCTTTGTTTCTGGTGATTCCCCTCAGCCACTTCTCCACCGTGTCTTTGCTGACGTCCTCCAGGTGGATCCGACTGGAGTCCTCGAGTCCCGAGTACATCCACATTGGATGGTCACAGGCCTGAAGCGGTTGGATGCGTCGACTGAGAAAGACCTCCAACAGGTCCATCCCAGTCACCCCGTCGCGGACAAGTTGGACGACCCGCTCGACCAATGCCTTGACATGCGTCTTCTCTTCTGGGATCACCCTCAAGGAGGAGGGCTTCTCCACTCGAGCCAGGGAAAAGGGGGGAAGTCCAGTCGACTGACCCGGGGTCGGATGGTCCTTACAGTAAAACAAAGTCGACTGCCAACCCCGGACCAATTCGGGAAGGATCATCGCTGGGAAGGTACTCTTGTTCCTCATCTGGATCCCAAGTCCCCCGCACATCTGGATCACGTGCGTCCTCTCATCACTCGGATTGGCCTTCGTGACCGACTGGGAATGACAGGTGAATATGTGTTTGAAGAGACCCCAGTGCGGTCGACAACCCAAGAAATTTTCGCACATTGACACAAAGGCAGCCAGATAAACTATGGTGTTTGGAGTGAAGTGGTGGAGTTGAGCCCCGAAGAAGTTCAAAAAGCCATGAAAGAAAGGATGGGGAGGCAAAGAAAACCCGCGGTCGACGTGAGTGGCGAGGAGAACGCACTCACCCTCCCACGGCTGCGGCTCTGTCTCGTTCCCCGGGAGCCGCGCTGATTCGTGGGGGATCAGTCCCCCCTCCACCAGGTCGTCGAGGTCGTCCTGGCTGATCGTCGAGCGGATCCAGTTGCCCTGAATCCAGCCTGGCGGCAGGCCAGATCTTGATGAGGATCCGCCATGGCTGGTCCTCTTGCCATTCGCCTTCGCGGTCGCCTTCTTCGCGCGCTCCAATGCCACTGTCTTCTCTTTTCCCATGGCGGCGGATCGAGTCCGTGCGAGGTTGTGACGCCAAGAATGGAAGCAGACGCGGCAGAGAAGTCTGAGGAAGAAGAAAGAGAATGAGGGCACACTGTTCAAAGGGCCGGTCCGGTGTCTTTTATAAGGTCATTCCCGAGTGACTGACTTGTAGGCCCAGAGTTGATCTACCACAATATAGGAGAGGCTAAACTCTAGAAGCTAGCCTATGGTATGATTGTATGTTGTCCTATGGACTAAAACCCTTCGGTTTATATAGACACCGTAAAGGGCTAGGGTTACACAAGGTCGGTTACAAAGGAGGAGATATACATATCCGTATTGCGTAGCTTGCCTTCCATGCCAAGTAGAGTCCCATCCGGACACGAGACGAAGTCTTCAATCTTGTATCTTCATAGTCTAACAGTCCAGCCAAAGGATATAGTCCGGCTGTCCGGAGACCCCCTAATCCAGGACTCCCTCAGTAGCCCCTGAACCAGGCTTCAATGATGATGAGTCCAGCGCGCAGTATTGTCTTCGGCATTGCAAGGCGGGTTCCTCCTCCGAACACATCACAGAAGAGTTTGAATACAAGGATAGTGTCTGACCCTGCAGAATAAGTTCCACATATCTCCACAGAGTGAATAATATTTTCACAAATCTAATTTTCTGACTCGTTTTGGCAACATGACATTAAGCCATGGCCCGGTGATTATACGAACCATTTCCTTTAACTAGCCCCGCGCATAATACGAGGCAGTTTTTTGACACGTCTTGTCAAAGAAGAGATCGTGTCCCCCTTATTACGGGATTCTCATCAATACGGGCGTGGGTAACCCAACCGCGCCATCGATTACGGTGCTTGGGGGATAAGCGAGTTTTACCAGGCTAGTGGGGGCACATAGTTTCGGCTGCCCTTATAAAGGGACAAGGTTTAACCTTTTTCGACCCATGCCTTCTTCCTCCTTGCTCATCCATTCTTGCGCACTCGAGCTCCAACGCCCAAGGCCACATCCTTCCCCTCAACCTTCTCCAATCATGTCCAGAGCGGGAGGCAAATGGATGGCTTCCTCCGTTACGGAGGGACATATCAAGAAGCTGCGCAGAGCCGAATACTTAGCCGCGAATATCGCGCATCGGCTGCCCACTGCGGGGCAGATCGTTCCTACCCCTGAACCTCACGAGAGGGCAGTTTTCCTCCACCACTTCCTCCGCGGACTGGGGTTTCCCCTCCATCCATTCGTTTGTGGTCTCATGTTCTACTATGGGCCGGACTTCCATGATCTGGCCCCGAACTTCATCCTCAACATTTCGGCATTCATCATCGTGTGTGAGGCTTTCCTCCGCATCCGGCCCCACTTCGGCCTGTGGTTAAAGACCTTCAATATCAAGCCAAAGGTAGTGGGCGGCCAACAAGCAGAATGCGGCGGAGCCATGGTGGGAAAGATGCCCAACGTTATATGGCTTGAAGGCTCCTTCGTGGAGACCATAAAGGGGTGGCAATCGGCGTGGTTCTACATCACCGAGCCACGCGATGCCAAATAGGTGGCTGCCCCCGAGTTTCGATCCGGATTCCCTACATGGCTCACTTCCTGGAGAGAGAAGGGCTTGTCGTGGGGTTCATCGGTGGAGCTGGATGGACTCCAGAAATGTATCCGGAGCATGGCAAGGAAGAAGCTCAAGCTTGTCAACATAGTCCAGGTCATGCTCATCCGCCGGATCCTCCCGTGTCAACAACGAGATTTTAACTTGTGGGAGTTCGACCCGGCCCAGCACCAGACTTTGAGCGAGCTCTTCGATATGACGCACAAGGACGTCTGGAGGGTGCTGTTCAAGGGCGCCGAGGTCCCTCCCTCTCTCGCCGAGGATCGCGGGCTAAGCGCAAAGCGCCTAGCGCGTTCGGTGAGTTCTACACATCCAGTAGGACATTTTATTTCCCCTAGCTCAATCATGTGCAGGGTCTGAGCTCCATGCCTTTGATAGGTCTGGGTGGAGATCTCGGGGCAGATTAACTGTCCGGCCCCTCTGCCCGAAGACACTGCGGACGCTCTCCTGACAGAGATGCTGACCCTGGCTCCTTACAAGGTGCCGGAGAAGACCAAGAAGGCCAAGGGAACCCGAAAGAGTTCCCGGCGCCAGGTGATATCGAACTCATCGTCCGAGGATTCCTTGGCACACTCCTCCCACGAAGACGAGGAGGAAGATGAAGATGCTCCCCCTCCAGTCGGGGGAGACAAGAAAAGGAAGGCCGCCCCAACTGGGGGCTGAAGGGTCCAAGAAGGGAAGGACTCTCCTTCCGGACAGTTCCACCACCGCCGCCGAAGGTGAAGACGAGTGGTTTCCTAGGGCCAAGCCCCTGGGGAGGTCGTAAGTATTCGGATACCAGAGTAACTCATAGCATTCTTTTGTCGCACTGCTTCTCCTAACGCCGAATCGTGATTATGCAGACCGCCCCGAGCCCGTATCGACGTATCTTCGTCGGACGGCTCCCTGGACTCGTTGGATATGGATAGCAATCCACTTCCGACCGCCACCTCCCCTTGCCCTACAGACAACACCGAGATGTTGTCTCAAGAGGCACCGGGTCGAGGGGAGACAGTCCCGGAGGCGCCTCAAGGCGACCTTCCGGACTCCGGGAGCAGAGGGAACAAGGCCCCCGAGGGCTCCGAGTTCGGCCCTCAGCCGAACACCACGCTGGAACCTCCGGTGGTTTCAGACTCGGGCAGGCGGCCTCCTTCCAAGAGGGGCAAGATGGCTGTGCCGGTGACCTCTGTCCATCCAGAGGCACTGGACAATCTGCTGGGAGCGCTTCGCAGCGCTTCCATCGACGAGGAGCACCGCACTATTATGAGTGCGGTGGTCCAGAAGGTTCAGTCCGCCAAGAGCGGACGGACTGAAGCCTGTGCCAGCATTCTAACAAGCTTTGAGGTATGTTTCTGAAATATGGGAAAAATATTACCGCATAGACAGTAGCACCTGATGCTCTGTTCGGTGTTCACAAAGAAAAGCCGAACAAAGGATCAAACAATATCGTAGGAGTCTAATATAAGTATGTCAATATGCGTATGCAGGCTTCGCTGCTGGCATCTGCCGCACTGACTCTGGAGATCGCCGCACTGAAGCAGGACCTTAATGGGTCCAAGGACGAGCTCGGCATTGCCAAGAGGCAGCTCGAGGAAGAAAGTTAAGTAGTACATAGTCTATGGTTATATATAAAAAGAACACGATTGCAAAATGGAAGGATCATCGTAAATTTGCCAGGGGCCACGACCGAGGTGGCGACCCTGAAGCAAGCGCTATCCGAGGCCGAAGACAAAGCAGCCAAGGAGCGCACCGAGCGGGAAAGGCAGGAGGCACGGGTGGGCGAGGTGCAGCAAGAGCTCCAGGCTCTCGTGACGAAGCATGAGGCGTTGGAGCTTGACTCGAAGACGCGAGAGTCCGAGCTTGCCGCGGCCCTTGAGAGTGCAAAGAATGCCAAGGCCGAAGCCCAAAAGGCCCTCCAGGAGATTGATGCGATGAAGAAGATAGCGTCGGGTAAGGCATTCTATATGCAAAGCAAACATGTGAAAGTAAATTACCTGTTACTTTCCCGAATCCGGAGCTCTTCAGGAGCATTCGCAGATTTGCCCCGCAGCGTGTCGGATGCCGCACAGTTTTACCAGGCCGAGGAGGGAAGCTCAATGGAGAAGCTGTTCTGGTCTCAGTATACTGGGACCGAACACCCGGTGCCTATGAGCGACCAGCTAAAGCAGCTGGTCGAGCTACACAAGGCGGCCGAACAGGCCATAAAGGGCTTTATAGTCCGGCTGTGGCCTGGCGACGCCTTCCGAACAACTACTTCGGCCTGGTGAAGCGTCTTGTGGATGCCTGCCCACGGCTAGAAGTCGTGAAGCAGTCCGTCTGCATCGAAGGTGCACGCCGGGCTTTCGCCCGTGTGAAGGTGCAATGGGCCAAGCTAGATGTCGTGAAGCTAATCAAGGAAGGGCCGCCGGAGGGCAAGGAGCATCGCCACCCCGAGATGTACTATGAGGGTGTCCTGAAGGGTGCTCATCTCGTAGCGGACGAGTGTATGAAAGATGTAATATTCGAGTGAACTCGCTCGTGTAATCCTATAGTTATGAAAACTTGTTCATATGCGCTATGCAACACTTGTTTGAATTTAAAATATTACCTTCTGTTTGGATGTTTATCAAATCTGAGAGATGGCTAGTCGTCGGCTTCTTCCCCCATGCCACGAGTGCCTGGGTGTTCGGGATAAACCTGAGCACTCTTGTTCCCATTTTTGGGTCCTTCAAGGGAGGTGCTCAGCACAACGAGCAACGCAATCGGACTAATAATGCTTTATCACTCTCACTTAGCCATAGAATTCTATAATTTTAAATTTCGGCGAAGCCCCTAGTATTCGGAAGGCCGAATTCGGGGCGCTATACACGCCTTAAGCCGGACAGAGCCGACTCCTCGCTCTAAGCGGCATAAGTCTTTAGGGACTCGAAAACCTCTCAAACAGCGACCAGTCTCTCGCCTTATCATGACAGTCAGTTTTAGCTTTCTCTACTAAGGTGCTTAGCCCAGCAGAACCGGGGCACAATCACAGTAGTTCTCCCAGTGCTACCTTAGCCGATATAGCGGAACGTAAGGTACCAAAACATGGGAGCCGGGCAAACCCAACTATTGACCAAAGAAATGATTCGGAGCTGATGCATATAAAGCTATAAGTTCGGGGTGCCGCACTTGTGAAAGTGTTCGGACTTCTCACACCATATTGTGGGGTACTTAAGCCCCTGGTGTATTGGCCGTACCAAAGTCTACGGGTGCTGGAT
>NC_041382.1:285361470-285396813 GCF_002162155.2 Triticum dicoccoides
TTAATGCTATGCATTGTTTATTCAAAAAGGTGCGCTAAAGCAGAATGATACAGAGAGTGCAATGAGCAAAAAAAAGGTAGGACTATTTGACATGTCCCCTCCAAGGGCAGTCTGAGGAATAGTATTAAAGCAAGTATTTCACTCGTTATCGTAATCCACCTGGGACTTCGGTGGTGTGATGTAGCTTTCTGCATCCTTGGTTGCTACATCATGTGTTCGGCAATCATGCTGCCAGACAGGGTTTCCATAAATTAAAGTCCTGAAAGAGAAAAATAACAAGGCGGGAAGGCCCTAGTGCGGTTTAAGCCGCGTCTTGGAGCGTGCCGTAGTCGTGCCCCTCCCTACCTGTGCCCATGGTATTTTAATGCGTAATTATGTACGTGTGGCACGGATTTCGCCGTTTGGCTTGGGCCGGGGTGGGGGCCGCATTGCTATGCGAGCTCGGAACGTGCCAGGAGGTCCTGTTGCCGATTACTCCAGGCGCGCTTGAAGGTGTTCGGGTCCTTAATCGCCAAACTAGTGGATTGCCTTAAGAGGCTGCTTTGCGCTTCTTCTACGAGGGCCACAGTGTGCTCCTCCATTCGGAGAGAGTGCTCTGTATTTCAATTAACTGTAATGACCCCCCGAGGTCCTGACATCTTGAGCTTGAGGTATGCATAATGCGGTACCGCATTGAATCTCGCAAATGCGGTTCGCCCGAGCAGTGCATGATAATCACTGCAGGACGAGACTATATCGAAGATTAATTCTTCGCTTCGGAAGTTTTCCGGGGATCCAAAGACCACTTCCAGTGTGACCGACCCTGTGCAATGGGCCTCTACACCTGGTATGACGCCTTTATAGGTCGTTTTTGTGGGTTTGATCCTTGAGGGGGTCTATACCCATTTTGCGGACTGTGTCCTGGTAAAGCAGGTTCAGGCTGCTGCCGCCATCCATAAGGACTCGAGTGAGGTGAAATCCGTCAATGATTGGGTCTAGGACCAGTGCGGCGAATCCGCCATGATGGATACTAGTGGGGTGGTCCCTGCGATCGAAGGTGATCGGACAGGAGGACCATGGGTCAAACTTTGGGGCGACTGGCTCCAACGCATATACGTCCCTGAGCGCACGCTTCCGCTCCCTCTTGGGGATGTGGGTTGCGTATATCATGTTCACCGTCCACACTTGTGGGGGGAAACTCTTCTGTCCTCCGGTGTTCGGCTGTCGGGGCTCTTCCTCATCATTGCTATGTGACCCCTTATCTTTGTTTTCGGCAATTAACTTGCCAGCCTGCTTGAACACCCAACAATCCCTGTTGGTGTGGTTGGCTGGCTTGTCGGGGGTGTCGTGTATTTGGCACGAGTGATCGAGTATACGGTCCAAACTGGATGGGCCCGGAGTGCTTCTTTTGAATGGCTTTTTCCACTGACCGGGTTTAGAGCCTTTGAATCCGGCATTGACAGCCGTATCCTCGGTATTGTCGCTGTTAATGTTGCGCTTATGTTTGTTGCGATGTGACCTGCTATTGCCGTCCTTGGTATCCGAAGTAACATTGTTCTTTGATATGTTATTACTGCGAGCCAGCCAGCTGTCTTCTCCCGCACAAAAGCGGGTCATGAGTGTCGTGAGGGCTGCTATAGATTTTGGCTTTTCCTGACCAAGGTGCCGGGCTAGCCACTCGTCGCGGATGTTATGCTTGAAAGCTGCTAGGGCCTCTGCATCCGGACAGTCGATGATTTGATTTTTCTTTGTTAGGAACCGTGTCCAGAATTGCCTGGCCGGTTCCTCTAGCTGCTGAATTATGTGGCTCAAGTCATCGGCATCTGGTGGTCGCACATAAGTGCCCTGGAAGTTGTCGAGGAATGCGGCTTCCAGATCTTCCCAACAGCCAATGGACTCTGCTGGCAAGCTATTGAGCCAATGCCGGGCTGGTCCTTTGATTTTGAATGGGAGGTATTTAATGGCGTGTAGATCATCACCGCATGCCATGTGGATATGCAGGAGGAAATCCTCGATCCATACCGCAGGATCTGTTTTGTCGTCGTATGATTCTATGTTTGCGGGTTTGAAACCCTCTGGGATTTGATGATCCATTACTTCGTCTGTGAAGCATAAGGGGTGTGCGGCGCCTCTATACTGGGCTATATCACGACGCAGCATCAATGAGTCTTGCCCGCTGTGTTCGGCCCGGCCGGATTTACTTTTACTGTATCTGGCGTGACGTTTATCGTCTCGCATAGTGGCATGCCCTCGTGATCCGTAGATCTATCTTGCATGTTTTGCTTTGTCCTCCAAGATGTCTCGCAGGTCTGGCGTATTTCTCCATGCCTTTTTATTTGAATGGCGTCGGGGTGCAGGCTGAGCTTTTGGCTGCAATGCCTCTCTGTCGCGGCCACGAGGTGGCCGGTCAGCCACGTCATACGCTTCTTCCTCCAGTCGGGGTAGCAACCTGCATTTTGGGTAACTCTTGGAGGGGCATTCGAGTTTATATTCCTCGGCCGCCAGGACTTTAGTCCATCTGTCAGCTAGCAGATCTTGATCAGCTTGAAGCTGCTGCTGCTTTTTCTTAAGGCTATTTGCCATGGCTATAAGTCGGCGCTTGCAGCGCTCTTGTTCGACGGGATCCTCTGGCATGACAAATTCATCATCGTCGAGGCTTGCCTCATCTTCGGAGGGGGGCATGTAATTATCATCCTCCGCCTCTCCATCTGCCACTCTCTCTGGAGGGCTGGCCTCTCCATCCTCCTATGCTGAATCTTGCTGGAGGGGGTTGTCTTCGGCACTGTCCGGAGTGTTATTATCTCCTGTGCTGGTATCACCACTTTTGCTTTGGCGTGACTTAGAGCGGCGCCAATATCGTCGGCGCTTGGGTTGTTTCTTGGAGGGGTCATCCTCCGTTGTCTCATCGCCATAGCCTTCTTTGGGTGTGTCCACCATGTATATATCGTATGATGAGGTGGCTATCCAGTGCCCTGTGGGCAGTGGTTCCTCTTTGTCTCCCGCATCGTCGTCCATACCGTCGATTTCTTCGGAGTCCAAGTCGAGCATGCCGGTTAAGTCGTCGACAGTGGCTACTAAGTGGGTGCTGGGTGGGCAGCGAATTTCTTCGTCATCCGCATCCCAATCCTGCCGGACATAGTTCGGCAGGATCCTCCTGACAAGGAGAGAGACCTTAATGAGTTCAGTATGTCGCCAAAGGGCAAGTGCTGAAAAATATCCGCGGAGGTAAACTCCATGATCGGTGCCCAATCGGATTCTCTAGGAACGGGCGCAGGCGGTTCAGAGTCCGTGGCCGGAGAAGGATCCGGTAGTCTGACAACACGGCTCTCGTGCAGGGTAAGGTCGATGTTCGGCTCGATCGCCGCTAAGGGTAAGGCCTCTGTGGTGGGGTCCATCCACCCGTCCATGGATGGCGCAACTGGCTCCGAATTGAGGGTCGGAGCGGCTGCCGGTGCGATCTCCTGAACACTGTCTGATGGTAGAGCTAAATCGTACTCATCGCGACCGTGTGACGCACAAGGCAGAGGCCCGAATCCGTCGAAGATCAAGTCTCCGTGGATATCGGCCTTGTTGTTTAAGCTTCCAAACCTGACCTGGTGGCCAGGGGAGTAACTTTCGATCTGCTCTAGATGGCCAAGCGAGTTGGCCCGCAGTGCGAAGCCGCCGAACACAAAGATCAGTCCGGGGAGAAAAGTCTCACCCTGGACTGCATCGCTATCGATGATCGTAGGATCCATCATGCCTAACGGCGATGACACAGAGGAACTCTCAATGAAAGCACCAATGTCGGTGTCAAAACCGGCGGATCTCGGGTAGGGGGTCCAGAACTGTGCGTCTAGGGCATATGGTAACAGGAGGCAGGGGACATGATGTTTTACCCAGGTTCGGGCCCTCTTGATGGAGGTTAAACCCTACACCCTGCTTGATTTATTCTTGATGATATGGGTATTACAAGAGTTGATCTACCACGATATCAGAGAGGCTAAACTCTAGAAGCTAGCCTATGGTATGATTGTATGTTGTCCTACGGACTAAAACCCTCCGGTTTATATAGACACCGGAAAGGGCTAGGGTTACACAAGGTCGGTTACAAAGGAGGAGATATACATATCCGTATTGCGTAGCTTGCCTTCCACGCCAAGTAGAGTCCCATCCGGACACGAGATAAAGTCTTCAATCTTGTATCTTCATAGTCTAATAGTCCGGCCAAAGGATATAGTCCGGCTGTCCGGAGACCCCCTAATCCAGGACTCCCTCGGTCATTTATGTACTTTTATTACAGGCGTTACCAGTAACGTCTGTACCTTTATGTACTTTAAAACCCTTTGTAACTGAGGGCGGGAGGGGTCTGGCGAACTCTATATAAGCCACCCCCCTCCTCAGGGACAAGGGTTCGTACCCCCTGTAACTCACACGTGTATAATCCAGTCGACCGCCTCTGGGCTCCGAGACATAGGGCTTTTACTTCCTCCGAGAAGGGCCTGAACTCGTAAAACTCGCGTGTACAACTCCTCCATAGCTAAGATCTTGCCTCTACATTCCTACCCCCATTCTACTGTCAGACCTAGAACCACGACACCAGGTGCTCAGGAGTTCATCGCCCACGCATCCCAGGGGCTTCAGGAAGTAAGGGCCATACGTGGCGACCACCGCCCACCACCCAGTGCAACTCCCCATCCTGGCGAAGACGGCGGGTTGCGCATCTGCGTCAACATTCCAGGGCTCAATAGGGCCGCGTCTCAGGAGCGCTTCTAAGGGTCAGGGCCCTGGTGGCTCGTGAGGAGCGACTCTTCGGCACGCTTCATCAGCTACTCCAACACCTCTACGGCAGCGTTATCAGGTGACTCTTTCTAGTTCATTCAGTTGGGGGCGCCCCTCGGGCTGCATTATCCCCAAGTCGTACGGGTCAACTCCTGCGACGTGTATCCTTTTGCACTTCTAGCTTACCCTGCTGGGGGCACCCCTTGTGCTGCATCATGCCCAGGCCGCTCGGGTCCGTCCCAGTGGCATGTATCGTTTTTACATCTATTTGAACTAGCTTATCTCCTTGCATGGTTCTTTTACAACTATCGCTTGTTTGATTACATCTCGCGGCATCCAGCATTGCTGACCAATCTCTTGTTTATCCCGTGGCGAAAACTCCAATACTAGCATGGCGCTCATGCTCGGGCCCGTCCCTGCAACGCTGATAAATCTGAGAGATCGAGCTCTGGCTCGCGGCCTGCTCCACACACGTCACCTCATCAGATCCTCAGTGCCTTCGTCTTCTTGTGGGGAAATCAGCAACTGGGTAACACTATGACCATGGGCTATGCTCTCTCTCTGACTAACCTGCAGGAACCTCTCGAGAATAACAGCGGGCGGTACCGCGGGCTCCCTCCTTTCCCATGCAATTCGCTTGCGTGTTAAAGGGGGGCACCTGAGCATCGCGCCTCAGGAGCCCTTACTGGCTCTCCAGCCCTCACCCCCTGGCCTTGACCACGGCATCGCGACCTGGCATACCAGCGGCGGCTGAGCTCGCTCGAGGGTCGGGAACCGAGGACGTAGAGCACAGGGAAGAGTGTGGTAAAGAAGGGAAAGCTTGCACAGACCTAACTCGGCTACGCTGTGGCCATTGACGCGCGAGCCTGACGCAGCTCGAGGAATCTACTCTGGACCGCTAAGATAAGGTTCGCACTCGGGTCAGCCAAGCGCTGCAGCATAGGATTCCCATCTCTTGCAGCCTTGCTACGGCGACGCCGCCTACCTTTCCTGTCCTTAGGTAGTTGTTTGCGCGCTAAAGGGGACCTCTTGAGCATTGCGTCTAAGGAGCTCTTCCTGGACCTTGGGTCGCTCAACTCCGAGCCTTGATCACGGCATTGGGACCTAGCATACCAGTGACGTCTGCAGCCTGCCTGGGGACCGGGACCTGTCGGCGTAGAGCATTGAGCTACCGCAAGGTTGGAAAGGGGGGACTGAGCCGAAGCAGGACATGCAGTTGTCCATCTTCATAATAAGGACAATATTAACCAAAGGGCAATACAGATCCTTTACACGCCCCCATGGGGTTCGTCTCGATTCCTCGCAGGGAACAACAGAAGGAGGTTTCTAGGAGCCCTATCTACAAGCGTCAACGCCACTGACGCCATCAACAACAGTGGGCCACGGGAGGCCGACGCCAACCCCATCCAGTTCATCGACGGCGGCGGGGGCAGACGCCGTAGCCGCACTCCGGGCACGGCAAGAGCTCGAGGGCACGTAGCTGTCGTCGCTCGTCTCCAGAGTCTCGTAGGTCTAGAGAGAGTCACTGGACTCCCAAGCGTCGTCGGTGCTGCTAGAGGAACTGCTAGCTAGGCCAGCGGCAGGCCCGGCTCCTGCCGCTGTGCTGTCCTGATGACCCCCTCCAGGGTAGCACTCCAGGCGGCGGCCTTTCTCATCAAAGACCTTGAATAACATCACGGGGTGCCATCGTATTTGAAGGATGGCGAGGGCACCCTCCGCGCGGCAAACCCGGGCGATTTCATCCCATCCGCGGGTCATGAAGATCTTGCCCGCGGAGACGGCCTCAACCTCCGCCCTCGTCGTCGGGGCATCGCACTCAGCGTGCTGTAGCCATAGCTCGAGTGGACCCCTCGACGGAATTTCTGCGGAGAAGAACGAAGGGAACCGGTTCCACATACGCGGTGGCATCACCGCCCACACCACGAGTTCACGCGAGGAGCCCTCGGCGTGGGTTCGCGGGGCAGCGGCATGCGCCACCACTGCACGGGCACTGCGGTCGTGACGCGAGGGGCGTCGGTCTCTGCCTCCTCCTCTGGAGTCCGCTGCCTGGGCATACAAGGGCAGCGGATAGCCGGGGGAGGCCGTTCATGCCAAGGCCTCGACACCTCTGGCCTTGCGATGACATCGTGGGAGCGGAGAAGCCTCTTCTTTGGTGGGAGAGGCCCAAGCTCCTCACGGGGGGCTTTTCCCTTCTCGGTGGCGGAAAACCTCCATATAGGTGCCATGAATGATGCGGCGAAACGAATGAAGAGCTGGGCGATGGGAACTCCGCCCCCTCCCCATTTGTAGTGGGAGAAGGCCAACCGACGACCCCCACGATCGCAGGTAATGACGGCTTCTTCTGCATGCACCAGGGACTCATCAAGTCGGGTAGTTGCCGAGGCAGCGTGGGGAAGCGGAGACGCCCATGTCCCATCAGTCACCACGCATCAATCAAGGCCACGGGCTGAAAGTGCTAGTGATCGACTAGAGGGGGGTGAATAGGCGATTTTTATGAAAGTCTTCAAAACATGGAAGTTTCGAAGACAAACGATAGAAATAAACCTATTATCATGCAGCGGAAGGTAAACTACACTAAGGAAGCCATAGTCAAGTATTCAGTGAAGTGAAAGTACAACGACTAATAGCAGCTAGGCAGTATAGATCAGGTAGGAAGATAGTGTGAAGCCAATGAGAACAGGCGGTTACTCAGTGAAGACAAAAGATAATGCAATCATACAATGACTTCACTAGAGCCAACAGTAAGTAAAGGAATGGGAAGGATGAAACCAGTGACTCGTTGAAGACAATGATTTTTTTCGACCAGTTCCAGTTGTTGTGACAACTGTACGTCTGATTAGGGAGGCTGAGATTCAACTCAGAAGACCACGTCTTCACCTTATTCCCCTTGAGCTAAGGACACCCAGTCCTCGCCCAATCACTCTGGTAAGTCTTCATGGAAGACTTCCAAACCTTCCCAGACTTCATTCACTGGCGATCCACAATGACTCTTGGATGCTCAGAACGCGATGCCTAACCGGCTAGAGGATTCACAGTCCTCAAGTGTAATAAGTCTTCAGATCACACAGACAGGAAGACTTCAGTGATGCCTAACACTCTTTGTCTCTGGGTGTGTCGGTGTCAAAACCGGCGGATCTCGGGTAGGGGGTCCGGAACTGTGCGTCTAGGCGGATGGTAACAGGAGACAAGGGACACGATGTTATTACCCAGGTTCGGGCCCTCTCGATGGAGGTAAAACCCTACTCCTGCTTGATTAATATTGATGATATATGTAGTACAAGAGTAGATCTACCACGAGATCAAGGAGGCTAAACCCTAGAAGCTAGCCTATGGTATGATTGTTGTATGATGAAGTTGTCCTACGGACTAGAACCCTCCGGTTTATATAGACACTGGATAGGGTTAGGGTTACACAGAGTCGGTTACAATGGTAGGAGATCTTGAATATCCGCATCGCCAAGCTTGCCTTCCATGCCAAGGAAAGTCCCATCCGGACACGGGACGAAGTCTTCAATCTTGTATCTTCATAGTCCTGGATTCCGGCTGAAGGTATAGTCCGGCTATCTGAACACCCCCTAATCCAGGACTCCCTCAGTAGCCCCCGAACCAGGCTTCAATGACGACGAATCCGGCGCGCAGATTGTCTTCGGCATTGCAAGGCGGGTTCTTCTCCAAATTCTGTGTTCCTGTAGGAATAATGTCCGATTTTTGTAATGTAGTGCTCCTTGGCTTCCACGCCCAATAATGGGCGTCTTCCACGTGTCAAGCGAATGCGAAAAGTCGGGACGTTTTTACATGCACACCCCTAGCCGCATAAACGAGCCGCCTATTTAACAGGATGGGGATTCAGATCCAAACCACACCTTCTCCTCTCCGCGAGTAATCATTAGAGTGCCTCCAGCAAAGGTCCATTCCAACATGGCCAGCCGTCGCAGCTCCTCCCCTCGCCCTTCCAGTCCTAACTCCGAGACTGGGAGAGTTGCTCCGTCCCGCACAGCGAGTTAGTGTCGCTTCAGGCCAAGGGATTTCTCCCTCAGGCTTATATGGTCCCGGTCCGAGCCGGACTCGCCACCTATAATGGCGGAAAACAAGCGGAGAGCACCCCCAATCCCTCTAAGGGAGAGCGGGTGTGCTTCGTCCTTTATCTAGTAAGGGGACTGGGATTTCCAGTTCATCCGTTTCTCCACGGGCTTCTGGAGTTCTATGGCCTCCAGCTGCACAATCTCACGCCCGCCTCTATATTGCATATCGCGGGCTTTGTCGCCCTTTGCGAGCTATTTTTGGGTGTTGAGGCTCATTTCGCGCTGTGGAAGAGGATATTCTGCCTGGTGCCCCGTTCTCAAGAGGGGTCTATATATCAAGTGGGCGGAGCCGAAGTGTGGCGCATCGCCGGGACCGGATACCTATCCGGGACCCCAAAGAAGGCGTCCGAGGACTGGCCTTCGGAATGGTTTTATATAGATGATGTCCCGCTACCGGACCCTGTCCGGGTCGGTCTCCCTGAGTTCAGCAATGCTCCATTAAAGAAACGCTTGAGCTGGCGTCCGCGGAGCTCTCAGAGAGAAAGCGACAGAGATGTCCTTTACCTGATGGGCCGGATAAGTCTATTGGCTCATTCCGGACTAACCATGATTGGAGTCATGGCCGCATGCATCATGCGGGGGGTGCAGCCGATTCAATATAGAGGCCACCCCATGTGGGATTTTAACGGGGAGGATGACGCCACCCGTTACGGTCGTAAGGGGCCAGCCTCAGCTGCCGCTCTAGTAAAGATCTTATCCTCTTTGTACAAGGGAGAAGAGGAGGAATTCTGCCGCGTCAACCCGCAGGGCGGATTTACTATGTACAACCCTCCAAGTTGGGTAAGTGGACAATTGTGCTTGCCCGTTCGTTTTATATTCCCATGATTAAATATATAGTCTAATGACTTCAATGCAGGAACTGCGTTAGGAGGTAAAGGATATAAACAGCCGTCCTCCACAGCCCGAGGATCCAGAACGGTCCCTCGATCCGGACTCCGAAGAGGATCCGGACATATCGGTGGAGCTTATTGACGGGGTGTTCCATCAGCTAAGCAGGGACAATACCTTGGTGGCCATTACGGCTGATTACCCAGGGTTAATCCCGGCCTCCCAGGTGACAGAGACCGGAGCCTCATCCCCTTGAGAAGGATTCCATTCTCATGTATTTCAGTTTTTCTAACGACAACCGCGTTTTGCAGGGGAGATTTCCGAGGCGGGAGGCCGAACCTGCAGCGGCTAGCCAACGAGGGGCCGCAGGGCCCCGTGGGGTAAAAAGGAATGTGGTCCGGACTGAGATGCCGGTGCAAAGGTATAGCGCACCCTCTATTTCCCTGGTGTTATTTCTTCAGGGCATATTAACGTTCGTGCTATCTTCAGGACGAAGAAACCTCGCCGGCCTATATCCGGAGAGGTTGCCAATCGCGCCTCCACCAGCCAGGCTCCAACGTCTGGCCCGGAAGCAGAGGCGAGCACAAGGCACGCACCGGACACTCCTCCGACAGAGGATGCGGACAGGCTTTCTGCCACGAATTCTGAGGTGGAGAGTGCCATGAACCACATGCGTCGCCGGATAGTTCTTCGCGACGCTTGTTTCTCCCAAGAGGCGTTAGATGCCTTCAGTTCGGGAGATGCGTACCTCCGTGCCGCTCAAAATGGTTTAGCCAAAGCCACGGAGCAGTATGTAAAAGACATACGGGTAAGAAAATTTTGGTCAAATATATATATCTATATATATATATATATATATATATATATATATATATATATATATATATATATATACCAGTAGCCCCCAAGACTTGAAACAGTTAGAGTAACTGATTTAAGGATCATTTGTTATGCAGGTTCTTACAGAGAAGAATACTGTACTGTCCCAGGAGCTGGAAGAGTGCAAAGCCCAACTGGAGGCCGCACTAGCCGCGGTAGGGGAGCCCAAAGAGACCCCCTCTGGTAAGATACACTTCGAAAGATTAGTATTTTGCGGCGTGGGTGCAAATTTGACAAATCATATTGTAGATGGCGCCGGACTCGATCCGGAGAGACAACAACTCTTACGCCGGCTAAAGGCCGGTGAGAGTATGCTGACAAAGGTGAGGCGAGAGAAGAATGATCTTTAGGACGCCAACACCAAGCTGGACGTTGAACTTAGAGATGTTCGTGGCCAGCTGTCGGACTCCACTAAGGAGAATCAGCGGCTTCGACGAGGCATATTTAGTAAGTGCTTAAGCGAATCTTTTGAAAAAAGAGTTCGGCGAGGAAGTCGGCTAACAGAGTAATGTCTGTAGTCATGCTAACAGGTCGTCCTGCAGAGGAGATGCCCGGTTCTACGGGTGACCTTCTTCCCGAGCTATTGCAACTGCACGAGCGAGTTCGGCAGGTAATGCGAGGTGTTGCCCAAGCCTTATGGCCGTCCCACTCCATGCCCGAGGGCCTTGGAGAGCTTGCGGAGAAGCTTAAGGGAGCTCGGTGGCGCTTCCGGTTGTGGAAGATATCGGCCTGCCGGCAAGGTGCTAGGGAGGCCTGGGCCATGGTGAAGACCCGGTTTACGAGGTCTGACCCAAACCACATGGCCGAAGTCGGACCTGTGGGGCCTGATGGGAAGGAGATCCCTATAAGCTTAGTATACGGCCAAGTAGAATTGGCTGCAAAGTATTCCCAACAGGACTGTAAATTAGACAGCCTGTTAGATGGTATAGAAGAGGAATACAATCAGTCAGAGTGACTATGTAATTGTTAATTGACATGTGTAATGCCTTCTAGCCGGATTGTAGATCGTTTGTCATTGCCGACCTTTTCGCTTCTACCTTGGGACCTGACGGTCCGGAGTGTGTCCGAATACCCTACCGGTTATGTACGAACCGGGGTATGCATGGAGACCAGGCGTAGGGGTCATTAGTGCTTTATCAGACAAGTGCCCAACTAGTTATGTTATATTACATGGTTAGTAAGAAACATCTTCCAGAGAGAATAGTTCCATTAGGGGTTCCTTTCTCTGGGAGGCATGCCCTAAAGTGCATGTCCGGACTGCAAATGCAGGAAAATCATCTGGGGGCATGTATATAAATAAGTAAAAAAGGTCGTCTTTTAGTTCACCGACCGAATATTCCCTTAAGAACGCTAGCTTTCGGCTTCACCCAGTCTGAGGTACACATCCGGCTGATCCGACAGTAACAATCACAGAGGTGCTCCCTTTATCGCCTAGCCGAACAATGGGGAACGTAGGGGTAAGCACAGGAGCCAGGCAACCCAGCTTGGCCAAAACTTAAGTCATATCAATGCATATAATGGTGAAGAAAAGGTACATGCGGAAGTTTGACGCGTGTGTTGGGCGTGAAGCCCATAAATAAGCTTCTGTTAAAGAAGCCCCCAGGTTTAATGAGCGCGGGTAGCGCGTCACTTAATGAGCCTTTAAGGGCTATAAGATAAAAGAGGGGAAGGAGAGAAATGTAAGACGGAAAATGTAAAAAATGGACAGAGGAAGGAGACAAACACAGAGTCCGGTGCTAGGCATAGAATCTTCGGAGACGGGCGACGTTCCATGGGTTCGGCTCGAGTCGGTTATCCGACGCATCTTGCAGGCGGTACGCTCCACCAATCAGGACTTGGTCGATTATGAATGGACCTTCCCACTTGGGCTTGAGTTTGTCCTTTTTATTATACGGCAGGCGTAGAACTAGTTCGCCAACATTGTAATTTTTGGCCCGTACTTCTCTGCTTTGATATCTTCGAGCCTGCTGTTGATAAAATGCGGAACGGGCTTTTGCCACGTCACGCTCCTCCTCCAAGGCGTCCAAGTTGTCATGCCGATCGAGCTCGGCTTCTCTTTCTTCGTACATGCGCACTCGAGGTGAGTCATGAATTATGTCGCAGGGCAGAACTGCCTCTGCGCCGTACACCATAAAGAATGGTGTGTATCCGGTGGTGCGATTCGGCATGGTCCGCAGTCCCCAGAGTACAGAGTCGAGCTCCTCTACCCAGTGCGTGTTAGATTCGTTGAGGGACCGCACTAGTTTGGGTTTAATGCCGCTCATGATAAGACCATTTGCACGTTCGACCTGGCCGTTAGTTTGTGGGTGATAGACGGAAGCATAGTCGAGCTTGATGCCCATGTTTTTGCACCAAAGTTTTACCTCGTCGGAGGTGAAGTTTGTGCCGTTATCAATGATGATGCTATGGGGGACACCGTAACGGTGTACAACCCCGGATCTGAAGTCTATCACAGGTCCGGATTCGGTCGTCTTAACAGGCTTAGCTTCTATCCATTTGGTGAACTTATCCACCATGACCAGTAAGTATTTTTTCTTGTGGGTTCCGCCTTTAAGGGGTCCAACCATGTCAAGCCCCCAGACCGTGAAGGGCCAAGTGATGGGGATAGTTCGGAGGGCGGTGGGTGGCATATGGCTTTGGTTTGCAAAAAGCTGGCAGCCGACGCATCGTTGGACCAAGTCCTAAGCGTCTGCTCGGGCCGTCGGCCAGTAAAAGCCCGTACGGAAAGCCTTGCTTACAAGGGACTGAGCTGCAGCATGGTGGCCACCGAGTCCGGCATGAATTTTAGCTAGCAAGTTCCGCCCTTCCTCTTCGGAGATGCACCTTTGAAGGACTCCGGTAGTGCTTGTCTTATAAAGCTCTCCCTCGTGGACTTTATAGGCTTTAGATCGCCGCACTATGCAGCGTGCCTCGTTTTGGTCCTCTGGGAGTTCCTGCCTAGTAAGGTAGGCTAGGAATGGTTCTGTCCACGAGGCGATGACCGCCATTATTACATGGGCTGAACGTGTAATTTCGGTGGCAGGGCCTCCAATTATGTCAGATTGTTCGGCGTCGAGTGGTGCAGTTAGGTCCGGGCTGTTATCTGTGGGTTCCCCCTCCCATGCTACGAATGGCTTGAACAGTCTTTCTAAAAAGATGTTGGGGGGGACTGCATCGCGTTTTGCTCCAATGCGTGCCAGGACATCCGCTGCCTGATTGTTTTCTCGGGCTATATGATGAAACTCCAACCCTTCGAACCGAGCTGACATTTTTAGGACGGCGTTGCGGTAAGCTGCCATTTTTGGATCCTTGGCGTCGAAGTCTCCGTTTATTTGGGATATCGCGAGGTTTGAGTCCCCGCGTACCTCTAGGCGTTGAATGCCCATGGATACTGCCATCCGGAGACCATGTAGGAGGGCCTCATATTCGGCTGCATTGTTGGAGTCCGTGTACATGATCTAGAGCACATATTGAGCTCTGTCTCCTGTGGGGGACGTCAAGACAATGCCAGCCCCTAGTCCGGCCAACATTTTGGAGCCGTCGAAATGCATGATCTAGTTTGAATATGTGCCGTACTCTATAGGGAGCTCGGCCTCATGCCATTCTGCGACGAAGTCGGCCAAAACTTGTGATTTAATAGCTCGCCGTGGCTTATAGGTTATATCGAATGGGAGGAGCTCGATGGCCCATTTAGCGATCCGGCCCGTTGCATCGCGGTTGTTGATAATATCGTTGAGTGGTACTTCCGATGCTACTGTTATGGAACACTCTTGAAAGTAATGTCGTAGCTTTCGGGATGCCATGAATACCGCGTATGCAATCTTTTGATAATGCGGGTACCGTGATTTGCATGGAGTGAGGACAGTGGACACGTAGTAGACCGGCCTTTGAAGGGGGAGTTTGTGTCCATCCGTTTCCCGCTCGACGACGAGTACTGCACTGACAACTTGATGGGTTGCTGCAATGTACAATAGCATTGGTTCACCGGTGTTTGGCGCGGCCAGGACTGGGTTTGTTGCCAATATGGCTTTTATTTCATCAAGTCCGGCCGTGGCAGCATCCGTCCACTCGAAGTGTTCGGTGCGCCGAAGGAGGCGACAGAGGGGCAGTGCCTTTTCTCCCAAGCGAGAGATAAAGCGGCTTAGAGCCGCTACGCATCCGGTTAATTTTTGTATTTGTTTGAGGTCCTTTGGGATATCCAGTTGCGACAAAGCTCAGATCTTGGCTGGATTTGCTTCAATTCCTCTACCGGATATAATGAAGCACAAAAGCTTTTCGGCTGGAATGCCGAAGACGCATTTTTCCGGGTTGAGCTTGATGTCGTATTTTCGGAGGTTGTCGAATGTTAGCCTCAAGTCGTCTACTAGAGATTCGACATGTCTTGTTTTGACGACCACATCATCCACGTACGCCTCCACTGTCTTGCCGATCTGGTTTGCCAGGCATGTCTGAATCATGCGCTGATATGTTGCGCCGGTGTTTTTCAGCCCGAAGTGCATTGTGTTGAAGCAGAATGGGCCGTATGGTGTGATGAATGCTGTTGCGGCTTGGTCTGATTCTGCCATCTTAATTTGATGGTAACCGGAGTATGCATCGAGGAAACACAACGAATCGTGTCCTGCGGTGGCATCGACAATTTGATCGATACAGGGGAGGGGGAAGGGATCCTTTGGGAAAGCCTTGTTAAGGTCTTTAAAATCGACACACAGGCGCCAGGATTTGTCCTTCCTTGGTACCATCACCAAGTTTGCTAGCCAGTCCGGGTGTTTTATGTCTCTAATGAATCCGGCCTCCAATAGCTTGGCTAGCTCCTCTCCCATAGCCTGTCTCTTGGGTTTGGAAAAACGCCGAAGGGCTTGTTTGATAGGTTTGAATCCTTTTAGGATATTTAAGCTGTGTTCGGCCAGCTTGCGTGGGATTCCTGGCATGTCTGAAGGGTGCCAGGCGAAGATGTCCCAATTTTCAGGTAGAAATTCTCGCAGTGCGGCGTCCATATCAGGGTTTAATCGTGCCCCGATGGATGCTGTTTTATTGGGGTCCGTTGGATGGACCTGGAACTTGACTATTTCATCTGCTGGCTTAAAGGATGTGCACTTGGATCTCTTGTCGAGTATCACATCATCCCTGTTAACTGTGGAGCACAGCGCAGTCAGTTCCTCAGCTGCTAAGGCTTCGGATAGTGCCTCCAGGGCTAATGCGGCTGTCTTGTTTTCGGCGCGGAGTGCTATGTCCGGATCACTAGCGAGAGTGATAATACCGTTCAGCCCGGGCATCTTGAGCTTCATGTACCCGTAATGGGGTATTGCTTGGAAAATTGTAAATGCTTCCCGCCCTAGTAGGGCGTGATATCCGCTGCTGAACAGGGTCACCTGAAATGTGACCTCTTCGGATCTGTAATTATCCGGCGTGCCGAACACCACATCTAGTGTGATTTTTCCTATGCAGCGCGCTTCCCGACTGGGGATTATTCCTCTAAAGGTTGTGCTGCTTCGCTCAACGCGGCTCCAGTCCAGTCCCATTTTTTGAAGAGTTTCCTCATAAATGAGGTTCAATCCGCTGCCTCCATCCATGAGTACCTTGGTGAGGCGAAAGCCATCCACTATCGGACTGAGGACCAATGCGGCTGGTGCTCGCGCTGTTCGGAATTTAGGTTCATCGCTTGCGTTGAAGGTAATAGCCGTGTCGCTCCATGGGTTTATTGTTGCTACTTGATAGACTTCGGCAAGGCTGTGGAGTTTTCTTTTTCGCGTATTATTTGATGCGAAGGTCTTGAAGACTGTGAGAACAGTACTGGTGTCTCCGGGGTGGTTTTCTGTGGCCTCCGAAATTAAGAGGTCCTCCCCAATTTTGGCCACCTGCTGGAGTATCCAACATGCTCTAAGGTTGTGAGTTGGTGTGGCGTCGTCTGTACTGTGAATTTTACAGGGTCCATCAAGCCATCTTTCCAGTACGGTTCCATGCTCTGTAGAGGGTTTTGGTTTTTTGGTGTTTAACCCGGGTGTCTTATGATGATGCACCCTCTTAGTTCGGACGGGATTGCTATTCAAGGCCGGATTATTTCAAAATTTTATTTCGGTTTTCCAGGCACTTTCCATCGCACAGTACTTTTGTACTATGGACGCCAAGTCAGCGAAGCGTGTAATATCACGATGACTTATGGCTTTAAGGATTCCCTCGTTCGTGCAATTACTGCAGAAGATTGATATTGCGTCTCCCTCACGGCAATCCTTTATCCTGTTCATAACCAGGAGGAATCTGGCCCAGTAATGATGTACTGTTTCCTTGGGCTTTTGCCTGATTTGGGAAAGATCGCTTATGTTCGGATGGGCGGGTGGCGTTGATTCTGAAACCTCGCCCAATCTAAGATTCAGAGGCCGAAGAGCTTCCGAACTCTGATGTCCGAATTCTTGGATGTTGTCCAATGAGTCTAGCCCATTGCCTGATTTTAAGCTCAGGTCTCGAGTTACATCCTCCCCTCCGCGGGTATCCGGCTTGGAGGGGTCAGGAATTCGGACATAACTAGTCCTTAGAATATATGAAGGGTCGCCGCACTGCACCTCTACCATGGCGACGTGGTGGGTGGCCTGGGGAGAGTTAATTTCTCTTAGATCAGGTTTAAGCCCAACCTGGTCGTAATCCGTAGTGAACCCCAGGGCGGCGATGCGATCCAAGAGCTCGTTTATGGAAGAGAGCTCCATTGGATCTAACAGCTCGGCGAGTTCCGAGCTGACGTGAAGATTGATTTTGATGACCCGAGAGGTCATCGTCGGCGCAACAGCCGAACAGGCGGTCATAAGAAAACCGTCGAGCTGGAGAGTTTGGCTGACAGCCAAAGCTCCCTTAGCAACAGTGCCGTCTTTAAAGACGGGAAGAGGCATCCTTCCTGATTGCGACGACACAGAGGAACTCTCAATGAAAGCACCAATGTCGGTGTCAAAACCGGCGGATCTCGGGTAGGGGGTCCTGAACTGTGCGTCAAGGCGGATGGTAACAGGAGACAAGGGACACGATGTTTTTACCCAGGTTCGGGCCCTCTTGATGGAGGTAAAACCCTACTCCTGCTTGATTAATATTGATGATATATGTAGTACAAGAGTAGATCTAACACGAGATCAAGGAGGCTAAACTCTAGAAGCTAGCCTATGGTATGATTGTTGTATGATGAAGTTGTCCTACAGACTAGAACCCTCCGGTTTATATAGACATCGGATAGGGTTAGCGTTACACAGAGTCGGTTACAATGGTAGGAGATCTTGAATATCCGCATCGCCAAGCTTGCCTTCCACGCCAAGGAAAGTCCCATCCGGACACGGGACAAAGTCTTCAATCTTGTATCTTCATAGTCCTGGAGTCCGGCTGAAGGTATAGTCCGACTATCCGAACACCCCCTAATCCAGGACTCCCTCAGGGTGTTTAGGGCTTTGTCCTTGCAAGGAATTCTCTCTCAAAAGCTTCGAGGTGGGTTGCTCTCAAACGACAAAAGCCATGCACTAACTCTGAGCAGCCAACTGTTTATGGTTGTAGGGGGTGGGCTATTTATAGCCACTAGGCAACCCGACCTGATTTGTCCGAAATGACCCTGGGTTACTAAGGAACTGACATGTGTTCCAACGGTCAGATTTCAAACACACACGGCACCTTTACTTGAGCTACAAGCAAAGCTGACTTACCCAGCTCTGAATAAGATTTGCTCTCATTGTCTTCGCTCGAAGACATAGGATTTTGGTTTAGCATCACTTCAGTCATTCTGACTGGTTCTCTTGGACCCCACTTAATAGTAAAGTGGTTCCTATGACTAAACAAAGAAGAAAAAGAACGACGAAACAACTAAGTCTTCGCGCTCCATAGTCTTCACACGTTGTCTTCTCTTGTCATAGTCTTCAATGTGAGTGTCTTCACATCCCACCTTTGACTTCAATGTCTTCATACATTTTTAGGGGTCATCTCCGGTAGGAAAAACGAATCAATGAGGGACTTCTACCTGTGTTATCCTGCAATTCACACAAACACATTAGTCCCTCAACCAGGTTTGTCGTCAATACTCCAAAACCAACTAGGGGTGGCACTAGATGCACTTACAATCTCCCCCTTTTTGGTGATTGATGACAAACTGGTTGAAGTTTTCAACGGGGAATAAAATATGTGAAATTGTAAAGGATAGGGTATTGTCTTCATAAGTTGCAAAGGCTCCCCCTGAAGATGTGCATATAAGTAATTTGATCTTGAATTGCAAATGCACATGGCAGGTTGTACTTGTGGAGATCCTCTTCAACCTATGATGACAATTCATCATGCATGATATGATGTAACGAATATAATGACATGCATAATGAAAAATGGACGTCTGCAAAATGATCTAAGTGCAGAATTTATCATCGCACATGCGGAATTTATCATCGCATCACAGAATAGCAAATAAGTAGTAGACGACCATCGAGTTTAAGTGTTACAACTCAAAGAACCAAATGTATCGAAAACGAGAGTTGTAAGCACTTGGAAAAAGTAGCAAAAAGTAAAGCAACCACCCATATGGACCCTCTTGAAGACTATCAACTCATATGATTCTCCCCCTTTTGTCAGTAAGGACCAAAAAGGTTTGAAGACATAGAGCGCCTACTCGTTCCCATGAGGTGCGGGCGAGGCAGCAGGGTCGTCGTTGAGGTCCAGCGGTGCAGAAGAACTTGGTGCAGTGTCGACACGCGCTGAAGTTGGAGGAGGTGAAGTTGCATTATCTTGGTCATCGATGACTCTGGCATTCATTGTCGCAGCTGAGGACGAGTAGTCAGAGTCTTCAAGTGAGGGAGTCCGACGCAAGTGAGCATTTCTGGGAGGAGTTGAGTCAAACTTGAACCGTTCGGTGAAGCCATCGTCTTGCAGATCAGCTTCAGCACTAAGTAAGGTCAAACTCTTCCACGACCTCTGACAGGTTTCATGAGTGACAAAGGCATTCTTGGTGGCAAGATTGCGAATGTGGTTGACATCCACCAAGAGGCTTTGCATCTGATGCTTAAGCCAGTCGTGATGTTTGTCATGTTTCTAATGCAGCGCGACGAGAAGCTCTCAGTCATTTAGGACCCGAGATCGTCTTCGAGGCCTTTGCGCAATGGTGCTACCAGTGGCGTCAGTCTGAGTGCGAGGGGCACGTGTGTTACCAGCAAGAGGATAAACACGAGAAACTGCTGGAACTCCTTCAATAGGCTGGGTGAAGCTTTGGTGATCAAGATTGTGAAGATAAAGGGGATCCTTAGCCGGCTCTAGGTAAATAGCTTCAACTGATAGATCAACCTCTAGCAAGAATATGAGATGATTGCGCGCAGACGGCTGATAGTTGAAGGCGGAGTGACGCTTGATAAGACGCATGACCCATGGAGCATAGAATTTCAACCCAAAGATGTCGGAGCCAGATGCAGCCAACTGCCTGATGAAGAAGTCTTGATCATTGAAGCTGATGCCATTGAAGATATAGAAAACCAAAGTCTTCATTGCTCCTTCAAGCTTCGCTGTAGATGAATGTCCTTTGACAGGCCATAGAGTCTTCCTGATGATATGGTAAATGGTGTGAGGCAGGTACTCTAGGTCTTCAACAAAGAACTCAGATGGGTATTCAGCGTCATGAGGCAGAGGCTTCATCATGCTCAGCATTTGACTCATGTTGGGTTCTGGCTTCTGAAAGATGTTTTCCAAGGCATTTTGGTGTTGTTGACAACCTGGTTCATAGTATTCACCAGGAGTGGGCACGCCTATGAGCTCAATGATATCAAGAGCTTTAGCTTCATGATGGACATTGCATGTCATCCACTCAAGGACCCAAGTCTTTGCATCCCTGTTGTAGCCTCGAATGTGAAGAGTTGCATAGAACTGTAGCAGAAGCTCTTCATTCCAGTGTTCCTTAGCTGTGATAAACTGCAACAGTCCAGCATCTCCAAAGCAATCCAACGCTTCTGCAAGGTAGGGCAGGCCAGCTATAGCTTCAGAGTCGAGGCGCATATGTGGAAATGTGCACTCTTGATTGTATAGGACGCAGGAATAGTAGTTGCGCTACTGATAGCTCCAGAACCGATCTGATGAAATGTGAGGTCTGGTATAAGGGTTCTTGGAGCTGTTGAAGAAGGAGTTATGTGCCACGAAAGCCATTCACATTGAAGACCCTAGGAGAAGTGGCAGTGCCTGGGAATCGTGGAAGTCTTGGCTTGGGCTTTTGGACTTGAGGTCTGTGCTCGACATGATATTCAAATTGTGGACCGGCAGCAGGTGGAGGAACCAGAACAGGCCAGCGGACCATAACGGGCTGACCATGATCAAATGCCAGCTCAATTGTATGAGGTCTTGGAGGGGGGACAGGAGCATTGGCATTGTTTTCATGGGCTTCAGGGGCCACATTGGGTTCAGGTGCTTGTCCCTCAGGTGCTTCAGCATTGACTTCGGGTCCAGCAGTGGCTTCAGATGCTTGGACTTCTGGCACCGCAGTAGCTTCAAGCACCGTATTAGCTTCAGCCATGATGACGTCATTGGCTTCAGCGGTGATGTTGGTGGCCGCCTCAGGGTTGTTAACCTCCACTTCAGGAGCTGGAGGGTCGGACACGTTCCCCTCGAGAACAACATCTTGGTGGGACGGGGGGTGTAGCAACTCTTTTAACTCTTGGTGCTTCTTCTTCATCAGCTGATGCAGCCAGAATATCTTCAGCCATTTTGGCTTTGGACTCAGACACGTGCATCGTGGGACTGACTTGGGGCCTTGGTCCTTTGCGAAGCCTGCGTAATGCTGGTGATGCTTGTGGAGATGGAGTGCGCTGGGCCTCAAAGTCATCGTCTTCTTGCATTGGTGGCGTAGCTTGCGGTTGGGGAGAGCTTGGAGTGTCTTGTCGTTGTGGATGATCAGCCCATGATGCATCTTGAGTAGTTGGCGTCAGAGGATGACCAATGCTGATGAGTTCGTTGTGCGTGAGCATAGGCGATGATACCAATTGGTGCTCGATCTGAGGAAGGACTTCATCATCTTCAACATTATCGTGAGGACCAATGTCTTCAGCTGTAGTGGGGTCAAGAGCTGGATTGTCTTCAGCTTCAGGAGCCTCTGTAGAAGCAGGCTCATGAATTACCACTTGGCGTTCTTGATTTTTAGACGCAGGGCGAGCCACTGAGATTGGCTCGACCTCAAGGGGCTCTGTGGGAGCATCCCGATTTCTCTTCTTGGTTTTGCATTTCTTGGTTGGAGGAGCATCATCAGTAGTGCCCTTGGTTTTGCGTTTTCTGGCTTTAGCTTCAGCAGCCCTTGTTTTCTTCAGTTCAGAAGCCACCGTGGGGACCTTAGGCTTCGAGCCTGTCATACTAGCTAGGAAGACAATTGGATGTACTTCCTGCCTTGGTGCTTCAGGTTCTGCCACGGCTGGTTTCTTCTTCTTCTTGGCCGCCATTCGGGGGTCGATCCCTGGTCGCCCCAAGGCCTTGCGCTTTTCAGCCTCATTGTATCCTTGGACACATTTAGCGGCAAGATTCTTCATGCGCTCACGAGAACCCTTGGCTTCTTCGCGTTTGGTTCGGAAAGCTTCCTTAAGCTCATGCATCATGGTCTGGAAGTTCTAAATGTCTTCAACATTGAGCTTGGCCATGTGCTTCTTGAACTGAGCCTTTTCATAATCGATCTTATGCTTCAGTTCAACAATCTTCTGAGCTAGAGCCAGCTCAGCAGCAATAGCTCCATGGAAGGTGACGCTTAGGCCAATCGGAAGCTGAAGATCATCAAAGCTGACATTTGGGCTGTCAACCCACTCATCAATGAATGTGTTGATGATTTCAACATCAAAGAGAGGAAAGTCATTGAAGATTTCTGCCTCTTGCTTGCTCTTGATCAGCTGCTCAAGAGCATCATCGCCAAGATCGTCGTCGCTGGACAGATCAATGGCGTCATTTCACAGAATAGCAGCAGCGGTCAGTGCTTGGCTAGTGGGTTGCAAGGGAATCTTCACTTTGGAGGGCTTGGAGAAGATGCATGACAAATCTTCAGACTGCACACTGTGTTCAGGAGGTGCAGTGGCCAGAGGCTTCGCTCGTGAGGCCTTTGTTGCTGGAAAAGGCTTCGAAGCTTGAGGTTTCTTCAGCTTCTTTGGCTTCGGTGGTGCAGGCGCTTCGTCAAATTCAGCATCGTCTGCAGGCTCATCCACGGTTGTCCCTTGAACCATGATATGAGTGATGAGACCTTCTAGGTTGTAGAAGGGCCCAACAAGATTGGGTTCAGCTTTGCGTGTGCCATCAGCACGAGGAGCAGAGGGGCCTGGATTGAAGTCTAATCCCCATGACTTCTTGTTTTCTTTGGCCCAATTCTTGGCAAATTGGAAGTTGTGCTTGAACAGATTATTGTCGCGGCACCACAATAATGAAGATGGGTCTGCATCGGTAGGCTGTGGTCCATGGACCATGCAAGGATAGAAGCCTTGTTCAATGGCTTTAGCTCTTGACCTGGGTTGAAGATTTCTGTATATAATGTCTCCCTATGGTCGTTTGATGGCATTCTTTTCAGCATACTCCTGGGTCACGAACCTGTACTTGAACCACTGTTCTGCCCAATATCTTCGAATCCATTGGATTCGAGTTTTTCGCTGATTGTAGTCCTCCTCTGGATCTGTCTTGTACAGCTCATAGAGATCAGGAGGCAAATCTCTTGAGGTGTTGCCACGACGCTCTCTGCCACCCTTCCTTGCAGATTTCTCTGGTGCCATGAAGTTTAAACTGAAAGGCTTCAAAGCTGTCAAAGGCTTCCGTCTACTGGTCAGACAAGAACTGGCTTTAGGACAGTTTATATGATGCTGTAAGAATTCTGCAAATGAATGCAGACTATGAGAACCAAGGGATTCTCCCACGGACATGTACCTGTGACAGCATTAAGGTGCGAGGGATGGGGAAGAGGTCATATGCATTCTCAGAAGATTTTGAAGATAAATCAGTTTAGAAGACTTTGACCTCATAGTGCGAAGACATTCACTCATAGATAGAGAGTTGGTTCCAGATTTGTACAAATCCACGAATAAGTACAAGTGAGGAATCTAACTACTTTGTGAAGCATAAGTGAACATACTAGGCATATTATAAGATGCAGTACGAAATAGATTCAACTTGTGTGAATAGAAACTGCTTGTGGTAGAAAATGATGAATCTATAGGATCAAAGGGGTCGTAAAAAGGAGGTTTTATTTACCACACGAAGAACTGCTAGATGGGGTGGAAGAGGAGGCCGAGTAGTTCGAATCTTCCGTGCCCTAACTTGGCGACGGAGGACACCTACGGCGACGGCGGGGAAGACGATGTCCGCGGTCGGAGTGAAGACGGCGTCGGTGAGGTCACGGCAGTGAAGCGCTTCGTCGCCGGTGTCGTCGAGGGCTAGCGGTGGCGCTAGGGTTTGTGCAAGAGTGGAAGAATGGATAATGACTATGGTGAGGCGTGTATTTATAGGGATAGGGACAGCACAGTGTTATTACACAGGTGCCCCTGGCGATTCACATCTGAAGGACACGTGGCTATCATGCAACACATCGGAGGTTGTTCCACATTCCCACGCATGCCTGGATTGTCGGGTGGTCGTTCCCACTTCTCCGGGTTTCAGGTGAAAGGATTTAGCATTGAAAACAGATTAATGTTTGCCTCTGTGTCTTCTGCTCACAAGGATGCAGAGAAGACATTTTGACAGTGTCAATAGAATGCATATGATTTGGATAGATAGACTTAGGGAAGAAGCATAGAGGGGTTAGGGTCCGATCACATTCACTTAGTTCAAAAGATTCAGTAAGACGCCATAGCTATAAGTGAATGCTGTAGAGGATGGAAACCAAATCAGTATGTTGAAGATAAACAGGAGAACTTTTAATCATTGAAGACAAACAGAATGCGAAGACTTTGCAAATGTAACACCATGAGAAAAACACTTCAAAGGGAAAAAATTTGGTGGTGGTGTTACCCACCGTATAGGAAATATTAGACCCAGACACGGCGCACAATTATCGTGGCGCTCCGAAGTCAAATTCCACGTTAATATATTCACACTCAGAATGTAATTCTTCATTGTTTGAAGATATACTTTACTTCATGTGTTGCACATCTAAGTCATCAACATGTTTAAGTGTTAGGATGTGTGCCTGATCACAGGACATTTGAGGATTCCAAGATATTTAGCTCACACCGTAACTTGCAAAACCTCTTCTCATCCAAGGGCTTGGTGAAGATATCTGCCAATTGCTCTTCAGTGTTGACGTGAATGATATCAATATCTTCCTTCATAACATGATCTCTGAGAAAGTGATGATGAATTTCAATGTGCTTTGTCTTCGAGTGCCGAACTGGGTTGTTGGCAATCTTGATGGCGCTTTCCTTGTCGCAATAGAGTGGCACTTGCTTCAGATGAATGACAGTCTTTGAGTGTTTGCTTCATCCATAGAAGCTGAGCGCAGCAAGATCCATCAGCAATGTATTCAGATTCAACAGTGGAGAGAGATACACAGTTCTGCTTCTTTGAAGACCAACAGACAAGTGATCGTCCCAGAAAATGACATGTGCCTGATGTAGACTTGTGATCCGCCTTGTCACCAGCATAATCAGCATCCGAGAATCCAACTAGATCAAACTCTGAGCCCTTTGGATACCATAATCCTAGCGTTGGGGTGTGAGCCAAATATCTAGGAATTCGCTTCACAGCTAAGTGATGCGATTCCTTTGGTGCCGCTTGGAACCGGGCACACATGCAAACACTAAGCATGATATCTGGCCTAGATGCACATAAATAAAGCAGGGAACCAATCATGGAGCGGTATACCTTTTGATCGAACTCTTTACCATTGTCCTCGGGACCCAGATGGTGTTTGGCTGGCATTGCCGTCGTGTAGCCTTTGCAGTCCTGCATTCCAAACTTCTTCAGGCAATCTTTGAGGTATTTCTCTTGAGATATGAAGATGTCGTTGCGTTGCTGTCGTATTTGAAGACCAAGGAAGAACTTCAGTTCACCCATCATATGTCTTTGTGAAGAGAGTGGGATCGAGAGAACCAGGTTTGAAGCCTTTGCTCTTCAGGAAGTCTTTAAGTGTGTCATACCAAGCCTGAGGGGCTTGTTTGAGGCCATACAGTGCCTTGTTGAGCTTGTACACCACGTTAGGATGTTTTGGATCTTCAAAGCCAGGTGGTTGTGCAACATACACTTCTTCTTCAATCTTGCCATTGAGAAAAACGCTCTTCACATCCATTTGATACAGAAGAATGTTATGATGATTTGCATAGGCCATCATTATGTGTATAGCCTCAAGCCTAGCCACGGGAGCAAATGTTTCATCGAAGTCAATCCCTTCAACTTGAGTATATCCTTGAACAATGAGACGAGATTTGTTTCTGACAACTTGACCATGCTCATCTTGCTTGTTGCAATATATCCATTTAGTGCCTATTATATTGTGCTTACGAGGATCAGGACGCTTAACCAGTTCCCAAACATTATTCAGCTCAAACTGCTGGAGCTCTTCTTGCATGGCTTGAATCCACTCAGGTTCCATGAAGGCTTCATCAACTTTCTTGGGTTCAGATATTGAGACGAATGCGAAGTGCCCACAGAAGTTAGCTAGCTGTGTTGCTCTTGAACGAGTGAGTGGACCTGGTGCATTGATGCTATCAATTATCCTTTCAATTATACTTCATTTGCAACACGAGGATGGACAGGACGAAGATTTTGCTCTTGCTAATCATTATCATCGTCAGAAGGATTGTCTTCAGGCTTAGCATTGTCTTTAGGTTGATCAGATGCAGAGATGATTAGTTCCTCTTCAGGCTAAGCTTCAGATGGTATTATTTCTCCAGTTCCCATAAGTTTGATTGATTCACTGGATGGAACTTCATCTAGCACATTTGGCAGGTGCTCTCTTTGCGAGCCGTTAGTCTCATCGAACCGCACATCCACAGTTTCAACCACTTTATAGTGAAAGAGGTTGAAGACTCTGTAGGAGTGTGAATCATTTCCATACCCAAGCATAAAACCTTCATGTGCTTTTGGTGCAAATTTTGAAGTGTGATGTGGATCCTTGATACAGCACGTCGCGCCAAATACTCTGAAGTAACTGACATTTGGCTTCTTGCCAGTAAGGCGCTCATAGGATGTCTTGTTCAGAAGCTTGTGAAGATAAACACAGTTGATGATATGGCATGCAGTATCAATGGCTTCAGGCCAGAACTTTCTTGGAGTCTTGTATTCATCAAGCATCGTCCGGGCCATCTCAATAAGTGTTCTGTTCTTGTGTTCCACGATGTCATTCTGCTGCGGCGTGTACGGAGCTGAGAATTCATGTGTGATGCCCAAAGTATAAAGATAAGTATCTAGGCCAGTGTTCTTGAATTCAGTGCCATTGTTACTTCTGATGTGCTTGATCTTGATGCCATAGTTGTTCATGGCTCGATTGGCGAAGCGTCTGAAGACATCCTGCACTTCAGTCTTGTAGAGGATTATATGCACCCAAGTATATCTTGAAAAATCATCAACAATGACAAAGCCATAATGTCAAACAATAGTAGTAAGAGTTGAGTAATGAGTGGGACCGAAAAGTTCCATGTGGAGCAGTTCGAAGGGTTGAGTTGTTGTCATGATTGTCTTCGAGGGATGCTTGGCCCTCGTCATCTTTCCTGCTTCACAGGCACCGCATAAGTGATCCTTCTTGAACTTTACGCCCTCGATGCCTATGACATGCTTCTTCTTTGCAAGGGTGTGCAGGTTCCTCATGCCAGCATGCCCTAGCCTTCGATGCCAGAGCCAACATTCAGAAGCTTTTGCTAGAAGACATACGGCAAGTTGTGGTCCTGCTAAGAAATCTACCACGTACAAATCATCTTTCCGATACCCTTCAAAGACTAGAGACTTGTCAGATTCCATTAGAACAGGGCAATGATATTTTCCAAACATCACAATCATTTTCAAATCGCAAAGCATTGAGACAGACATTAAGTTGAAACCAAGGGATTCAACAAGCATGACTTTATCCATGTGTTGATCCCTTGAGATTGCAACTCTACCTAGACCCAATACCTTGCTTTTACCAGTGTCAGCAAATGTGATGTGACTTTTGTCAGATGGACATAAGGTTGAGTCCATGAGAAGACTTTGCTTGCCAGTCATGTGATTAGTACACCCACTATCAATAATCCACTCTAAAGAAGCTGGTGTCATACCCTACAGTGTAGTTAGGGGGATAGGCTTCACGAAGAGAATTGTGAAGCATAAACATTTGACGAGCAAGCGGATTATGAAATCTTAGATCGAGGTTAGGACTGATAGGGCAAGTAGCAAGCGACTCAGGAACAAAATACATAATAAGACCATTTGGGCATTTGATCTTGCGCCCTACAAGATGTTTAAGGTCCCCAGCAATAGCTTCAGACGAATTTGATTGTCGGCTGGAGACCTTTCCCTTCAAAAGAGAGTTAAGCTTTCTTAGCCACCCACATCTTCAAGGGTGGCTTCGAAGCAATGAGTCTAAGTGCAGCATCTGAGAATTTTGGCTTTGGAGCCCTAGCAAAAAGTCTTGCAGGTGGACAATAGTACTCATAAGAATAAGCAGAGTAGTTCTTGGTCTTATGAACATGGCGGTTTGATGAAACACGCTCATATTCATAGGCTTGAGTATGGCTTCCCTGCAAAAGATTTGCATTAGTGCGACTCAGGTGAGTCCTTTGTCTGTATGAAGCCTTTGGACCATATGAAGCCTGTGGTCTGGGGTTTGTCTTCTTCACTTGTGGTGTCATGAAGACATTCACAGGAAGATTCTCCAACAACCTTTTCGGCACCCAGACTTTCTTCATATGTGGCCCATTCCTGCAGTTAGTACCAATATACCTGGCAAACACTTCACCATTCTGATTCTTAAACAGTTTATAGTTTGCATCAAAGGATTCATCAATAACAATGGGATTAGCACAATTGAAGCCTCACAGAGTGGATGGATCCACTAAGGGTTCCTTTGCAGCAACCCATGTGGTTTTGGGGTACTGCTCAGGTTTCCAGTAAGAGCCATTAGCATTCATTTTCCTTTCGAACTCAAGACCCTCCTTTCTAGGGTTTCGGTTCAGGGTCTTCCTTTTGTGGACATCACATAGTGTCTGATGCCCTTTGAGACTTTTGTACATCCCTGTTTCAAGTAATGTCTTCAACCTAGCATTTTCATCAGCAATTGCAGTGGTATCCTCAGCAGAGGGGTTAGTTACCACATCAACAGTTTAACATATTGCAATAGTAGCAGCAGTAGAACATTCAAGAACAGAAGTAGCGTTGTCACGCTCAATGCATTTAAGACATGGTGGTTCAAATCCTTCCTGAGTGGGACTGATCTGTTTGGCGCGAAGTGGCTCATTTTCCTTTTGAAGATCTTCATGGGCCGCTCTCAATTTCTCAAGATCTTGCTTCCTTTGAAGATAATCATAGGAAAGCTTTTCATGAGTTGTTGAGAGCGATTCATGACGACTTTCAAGTTCCTCATACTTAACATGAAGATTTTTTATGTCTTCAATTAAGGACTGAGATCAAGTCATTTCAGTGTCTAACAAGTCATCGCTTTTGTCTAATATTTTTTGAATATGTTCCATAGCTTTCTGTTGTTCAGTTGCAATTTTAGCAAGTGTTTTGTAGCTGGGTTTGGAACCACAATCAGAGTCATCTTCACTGGATGTTTGATAGTGAGTAGTGCGTGCGTTTACCTTGGCACCGCGTGCCATGAAGCAGTAGGTGGGAGCGGGGTAGTCCTTGTCATTTGCATCGGTGTCGGTGATGAAGTCATTATATTCAGTGTTGAAGATGGACTTGGCAACGTATGCTGTAGCCAGACTCGCAACGCTAGAATCGGACTCCTCCTTAGACTCCACCTCCACCTCCTTAGAAGCGGACTCCTCCTCTGAATCCATTTCCTTGCCAACAAACGCACGAGCCTTGCCAGATGAGCTCTTCTTGTGTGATGAAGACTTTGAGGAAGACTTGGAAGAAGACTTTGAGTATTTCATCTTCTTCTTGTCGTCAGAATCATACTCCTTGCTCTTCTTTTTCTTCTTGTTCTCATTGCCAACTGCGGACACTCAGAGATGTAGTGGCCAGGTTTCTTGCACTTGTGGCATGTTCTCTTCTTGTAGTCATGAGCAGAAGCTTCATCATTCCTTGAGCTTGATCGTGAAGACTTTCTGAAGCCTTTCTTCTTGGTGAATTTTTGGAACTTCTTCACAAGCATAGCAAGCTCCTTTCCAATGTCTTCAGGATCATCAGAACTGCTATCAGATTCTTCTTTAGATGAGGAGACAGCTTTTGCCTTCAAGGCACGAGTTCGCCCATAGTTGGGACCATAGATGTCTCTTTTCTCAGAAAGCTGAATCGCATGTGTGTTGAACCTCTGAAGTACGTCAGACGGATCGAGTGTCTTGAAGTCAGGACGTTCTTGAATCATCAGGGCTAGGGTGTCAAACGAGTTGTCAAGTGATCTCAGGAGTGTCTTGAAGACTTCATGCTTGGTGATCTCAGTAACGCCGAGGGCTTGAAGCTCATTTGTGATGTCAGTGAGTCGATCAAACGTGAGCTGGACATTCTCATTGTCATTTCTGTTGAAGCGGTTGAAGAGGTTGCGAAGGACACTGATTCTCTGATCTCTCTGGGTTGAGACGCCTTCATTGACCTTGGAGAGCCAGTCCCAGACTAGCTTAGATGTTTCCAAAGCACTCACACGGCCATACTGTCCATTGGTCAGATGACCAGAGATGATGTTCTTCGCAGTGGAGTCCAGTTGAACGAACTTCTTGACATCAGCAGCGGTGACACCTTCACCAGTCTTGGGAACACCATTCTTGACGACATACCATAGGTCGACATCAATGGCTTCAAGATGCATGCGCATCTTATTCTTCCTGTAGGGATATTCAGTTCCATCGAAGACTGGGCACGCAACGGAGACTTTGATTATCCCTGCAGTCGACATAGCTAAAACTCTAGGTGGTTAAACTGAATCACACAGAACAAGTGAGTACCTTGCTCTGATACCAATTGAAAGTGCTAGTGATCGACTAGAGGGGGGGTGAATAGGCAATTTTTATGAAAGTCTTCAAAACATGGAAGTTTCGAAGACAAACGATAGAAATAAACCTATTATCATGCAGCGGAAGGTAGACTACATTAAGCAAGCCATAGTCAAGTATTCAGTGAAGTGAAAGTACAACGACTAATAGCAGCTAGGCAGTATAGATCAGGTAGGAAGATAGTGTGAAGCCAATCAGAACAGGCGGTTACTCAGTGAAGACAAAAGATAATGCAATCATACAATGACTTCACTAGAGCCAACAGTAAGTAAAGGAATGGGAAGGATGAAACCAGTGACTCGTTGAAGACAATGATTTGTTGGACCAGTTCCAGTTGTTGTGAAAACTGTACGTCTGGTTAGGGAGGCTGAGATTCAACTCAGAAGACCACGTCTTCACCTTATTCCCCTTGAGCTAAGGACACCCAGTCCTCGCCCAATCACTCTGGTAAGTCTTCAAGGTAGACTTCCAAACCTTCACAGACTTCGTTCACCAGCGATCCACAATGACTCTTGGATGCTCAGAACGCGACGCCTAACCGGCTGGAGGATTCACAGTCATCAAGTGTAATAAGTCTTCAGATCACACAGACAGGAAGACTTCAGTGATGCCTAACACTCTTTGGCTCTGGGTGTTTAGGGCTTTGTCCTCGCAAGGAATTCTCTCTCAAAAGCTTCGAGGTGGTTTGCTCTCAAACGACAAAAGCCGTGCACTAACTCTGAGTAGCCAACCGTTTATGGTTGTAGGGGGTGGGCTATTTATAGCCACTAGGCAACCCGACCTGATTTGTCCTAAATGACCCTGGGTCACTAAGGAACTGACACGTGTTCCAACGGTCAGATTTCAAACACACACGACAACTTTACTTGAGCTACAAGCAAAGCTGACTTACCCAGCTCTGGATAAGATTTGCTCTCATTGTCTTTGCTTGAAGACATAGGATTTTGGTTAAGCATCACTTCAGTCATTCTGACTGGTTCTCTTGGACCCCACTTAACAGTACAGTGGTTCCTATGACTCAACAAAGAAGAAAAAGAACAATGAAACAACTAAGTCTTCGCGCTCCATAGTCTTCACACGTTGTCTTCTCTTGTCATAGTCTTCAATGTGAATGTCTTCACATCCCACCTTTGACTTCAATGTCTTCATACATTTTTAGGGGTCATCTCCGGTAGGAAAACCGAATCAATGAGGGACTTCTGCCTATGTTATGCTGCAATTCTCACAAACACATTAGTCCCTCAACCAGGTTTGTCATCAATACTCCAAAACCAACTAGGGGTGGCACTAGATGCACTTACACAGGCTATTGGGCCCCGTGGTACACCACACTTTCCCCTTGGCTTCACCTCGAAGCCAAGTCCGAGCGCGCCTTGTGCCCACGGCTTGGCTCCTCTAGCGGTCTGGTATGGCCCATCTTCACCAGCAAGCACTCAAGACCCTCGCGAGGCTCGTCAGGTTCCCATGACATGAGCCATGACGACCAAGGCCAGGCGGGTGCCAAGCGGGCGTCAGCGGGCGCAGAGCACCAGTTACCTCTTTGGTGCTAAAGGAGCAGGCGCATGCGAGGAGTCCCGAGGCATCAGGCAAAGGTTTCCATATCGGTGCAACAAGACCAAGACTAGCAGGACGGTAGGACAGAGGTCATCGCGGAGCCCACGGAGGCGTCACCCTAGAGCCTTTGGCAGGTGAAGACCACCTTTTGTCAGGTTGGCTTGTACTAGTTCTCCCCTTCAAATTGTCCGTTGTGAGATCCCTTCCCGCCTAATATTTGGAAGAGGACCAGGGCCTCTATAAATAGGACTAGCCATCCCCATAGGAAGGGGATCAGATCCATTCCACCCTCATATGCACCAGCTCACCAAGCTCAAGAACACCTCCCCTCAGGAGGCAATTCTTCCCTTGTACTTGTTCATCCTCAGCCTACAAGCCAATCCACCACACCACACAGGAGTAGGGTATTACACCACATCGGTGGCCCGAACCAGTATAAACTCTTGCGTCCCTTGTTTTTCGGGTTCAACCAGTTGAGCCTTGATATCCTGGTGAGTGAGTGAGCTAGGGGGAGGGAGAGATCTTCCTGCGCACCCCAGAGTTCGAACCTTGAGGGTTTTGTCGGAATCCGAAATCCAACACTTCGGTTCCTATTCTCACGCAAAACCCAGCCAACCCTCCCTTTCACTCATCCGACATGGCAATGCGGAACCCATGGGCCAATGGGCGAGACTGTCGCGCTCACCACCTTTCTCCTACCTCTATTCGTCTGCTTTAGACGCTCGCCATGGCCACCGTGGCCGAGCCCTCGCCCGCGCCCCCCTCTATAAAGCCGCCCCGGTCCTCGCCCTAGGGTTTCTCTACTTCCTCGCTCTTCCCTCCGTGCCGCCACCTCTCCACAAATCCCCTCTCGCACCCTGCCCCTTCTGCTTCTAGAAGCCATTTCCATGGACGAGGTGAGCCGGAGCTCTCCTCCTGCGAAGGAGCTGTAACGCCGGCTGTCGGTGTCAAAACCGGCGGATCTCGGGTAGGGGGTCCCGAACTGTGCGTCTAGGCCGGATGGTAACAGGAGGCAAGGGACACGAAGTTTTACCCAGGTTCTGGCCCTCTTGATGGAGGTAAAACCCTATGTCCTACTTGATTAATATTGATAATTTGGGTAGTACAAGAGTAGATCTACCACGAGATCGGAGAGGCTAAACCCTAGAAGCTAGCCTATGGTATGATTGTTGTTTTGTATGTTGTCCTACGGACTAAAACCGTCCGGTTTATATAGACACCGGAGAGGGTTAGGGTTACACAAAGTCGGTTACAATGGTAGGAGATCTACATATCCGTATCACCAAGCTTGCCTTCCACGCCAAGGAAAGTCCCTTCCGGACACGGGACGAAGTCTTCAATCTTCTATCTTCATAGTCCAGGAGTCCGGCTGAAGGTATAGTCTGGCCATCCGGACACCCCCTAATCCAGGACTCCCTCAGTAGCCCCTGAACCAGGCTTCAATGACGACGAGTCCGGCGTGCAGATTGTCTTCGGCATTGCAAGGCGGGTTCCTCCTCCAAGTACTTCATAGAAGATTTTGAACACAAAGATAGTGTCCGGCTCTGCAAAATAAGTTTCCACATATTGCCATAGAGAGAATAATATTTACACAAATCTAATCTGCTGACGTATTCCGTAGTGTGACATCGCACCACGGCCAAGCCTTCATTCGAACCGTTTTATTGTCCCACCTCAGCATGTCAGCGAGGCGGTTTCCTTGGCACGTCTTGTCGAAGCAGAGATCGTGTCCCCTTATTCCGGGATTCTCATCAATACGGGCGTGGGTAACCCAACCGCTTCTAGGACTTCTAGACTATAGGCAAGTCCAAACGGCCACGGAGAGGACGCTTGATATTCACCCTCTTTATAAAGGGACAAGGCTTTTGTTTTTCCCTCCCGTGCTCAACCGAATCCTACCCCACCTCAAGCTCAAACACCCAAAGTTCAGGTCAGGTGCTCCGAACCTTCAATCATGTCCAGATCTAGCCTTCAAGGCCGATGGGTGCCTTCTTCCGTCACAGAAGAAGACATCAAAAAGTTGAGGGAGGCCAGATATCTGACCGCCGAGGTTTTGCATCGGCTGCCTGCCCGAGGGCAGGTCGTCCCCTCCCCCGAACCCAACGAGAATGTCGTGTTCGTCTCCCACTTCCTCCGAGGTCTAGGCCTTGCTCTGGATCCTTTCGTCAGGGGTTTGATGTTTTATTACGGGGTAGATTTCCATGATCTAGCTCCGGACTCCTTTCTTCATATCACGACATTTATTGTCGTGTGTGAGGCCTTCCTCCGGGTTACCCCTCACTTTGGCTTGTGGCTCAAGACCTTTGAAGTAAAGCCGAAGATAATCGAGGGGCAACATGCAGCGTGTGGAGGTGCCTCAGTATGCAAGATGACGGGAGCTCCATGGCCCAAAGGTTCCATTCCAGAGGTGTCTGAATTGTGGCAACAGGAGTGGTTCTACATCACGGCTCCTAGAAGTGCCAAGTGGGCGGCCGCCCCTGTTTTCTGCTCGGGCCCTCCACCACAACTGATGTCATGGATCAGCAGAGGTCTAAGCTGGGGTCCAGCCAAGGACGTGCCTATACTACAAAGCCGCATTCGAGATCTCTTCAATGGAGATTTTAGTTTGGCTGTGGTAATACAAGTTATGCTGGTTCGTCAAGGCCAGCCTTGCAAACGCCGGCCCCTTCACTTGTGGGAGTTCAATCCCGAGGGACCGCGTGTCATTCAAAATTTCCTTGGCCTGACGCACGAGGAGATGTACAAGTCATTCTTCGGACCTCAGGTAGAGTGTCCAGAAATCACCGAGGATGTGGGCCTGAGCAGTAACCACACCGCCGAATAGGTAAGGAATCTTCCGGCCAAACATACTATCTCTCATTTGTTACGAAGTTATTTCTGAGAGTTTGCTTTTTGACCAGGACTGGCTAACAAAGGCGAAGTTGATTCGGTGTTCGGCCCCCCTCCCTGAGGGTTTGGACAATTCGGTATTGGAAAAGATGCTCCAGGTCGCACCTTGCCTGGAGCCCTTGAAGGAAGATACTGGGGAGGATAATACGGGCGGACGCGGCCCCCAATGCTGCCCATTCTAACCGAGGGAGCGAGCGTCTCCATGAAGGAAGACGACTGGAGGAGGGAAAGGCCTGCGCCCGGGGATTCAGACGCCGAAGCTTCCAAACGGGAGAAGAAGTCTCCCACAGAGGGTCCTACCTTGGGGGGTAGTTTTGCCGCACAAAGTC
>NC_041382.1:285397205-285431341 GCF_002162155.2 Triticum dicoccoides
TAAGTGGCCCGAAATACTTTAATAGTACATGCATGCCATCTTTTTCTTCTGAGAAAATAACCACCGCATATATCTTTGCAGTTCGGGCCTTAGCCCCTGTCAAATGAGCTCGTCTTCGGGGGATCTTCTTCCAGCGATGATGGAGAGCGAAACGCCTTGTCAGGACCCCGACTCGATGTCACATCGATCTAGCCGGTAACACCTCATATCACTTTGCGGCCTCACGCACGGTATCCCCACGGGTGTCGCCTTACCTTTGCCCGGGACCGTTTGCGCCTTTTGGCTCACGTATATGATAGTGTCGCTAGCATCCATATGATAAAGAGCCCGGGCTGACATGACTAGTCGTAAACCCAAAGTGGCACAGACTTACAGGGACAGGCATCCATGACCCAGCTTCGAACGTGTCGGTCATCAGCAAGTGGGTCCGGGCTGTAGCACTGGGCTAGCAGGACTCCGGTAAACCGGGCTGTAGCGGGCTAACAGGACTCCGGTACTCAAAGCGTGACATTTCCCCGAAGGGACAGACACAGGAACGAAGAAGGACACATGCCGGCCAGCCTAAGTGTTCCAGAGCAGTAGCAAGCTACCATGGCTCAGCGGTAACACTAGGAGACATTTCCCGGTAAGAGAGGCTACTAAAGATAACCGACTAGATAGTCAGATCCCACACATACCAAGCATTTCAATCATACACACAATATGCTCGATATGTGCAAATACAACGAAGCATCACAACATGACTCTACGACACAAGTACTTTATTTAAGGCTCAGAGAGCCATACATAACATACACAAAGGTACGGGTCACACGACCCAACATTCAAGTCATACAGTCATACAAACCAGCAGCGGAAGTAACTTGTCTGAGTAGAGACAACTAGTAAAATAAAAGAGGCTTGGAAAGCCTAACTATACTACGTGGTCCTTCACAAGCTCAGGTTCACCACCTGGGTCTTTAGCCTACTCGTTGATGTCAACGTCTACATAGAACCCATCAGAAGGGGTTGCAGCGTCTTCTGTAAAAATGTAGATTAAAGCAACATGAGTACAAAGGTACTCAGCAAGACTTACATCAGATCCTACATACATGCATGTTATCAAGAAGGGTTGGTGGAGTTATTGCAGCAAGCTAGCTTTGACTCTTGGCTAGACTATCCTACGATACTCCAACTTGAAATGGTTTTGCGCACACGAGTCCACTACTCACCAATTCAATACACTACCGAGGATCCGCCTCCGTCTTCCTACGGAAGAGACATCCTCGGCACTCACACTTATCTTGAGGCTTTTAGTAGTTTCCATTTACTTGTCTATGAACTGTATAAGCAACCAAGTAGTCCTTTACCGCGGACGCGGCTATTCGAATAGATCATGTTAACCCTGCAGGGGTGTACTTCTTCATACACGCTCTCACCACTTACCGTCGTTTACACGACATGTACTCGGCAACCTTCAAGCGGAAGCCCAACGTGGGTGTCGGCCACGACCTACCTAATCACCTAAGCCTCCAGTCCAGGTTTATCGCCTATCCAGGTTCCATCCGCAGGGAGTCCGGCCGAGGTTTCCCATACGGCCCCGAACGATGTGAACAGGGTTCCCGAGATACCTAACGGGTATTCGGTACACCGTGCCACGTACCTACCGCATCACAGCCCACCCCTACGGTCAACGCTGTCCACGGCCTCCAGTAGGCTACAAACACCAGAAACTACTTGCAACTCCTGGACGGAGAACTAGGGTGAATAAGAAGCCGAGAGGGTCCATTGGTTTCGGGCCCAATGCATGGTAGTAGCTGATTCTTAAATCACACATACAGATCTCAGTGCTTAAGGTCGGCTTCAATGAAACAACCCACCATGTACTCCTACATGGCCTCTCATCGATACCTTTACCAAATCGTGTTCACCACACCACTCTCATTACCGACATAATCATTTCACTCTAGCCCATCACCCAGATGAACCAGACCTGACACGACTCTAAGCATAGCAGGCATAGCAAGGTAGGAACAACACATACATAGGGCTCAATCAACTCCTACACATGCTAGTGGGTTTCATCTAGTTACTGTGGCAATGACAGGTCATGCAGAGGAAAATGGGTTCAACTACCGTAGCACACAGCAGTTTGAATCGCGTTGTCTTAATGCAGTAAAAGAGAGCAGGAGCGAGAACATGGGATTGTATCGATATGATCAAATGGTTGGTTGCTTGCCTGATGGTTCGATGCACTGATACGGTTCTTCGTTAGGGTAATCACGGTACTCCTCGGAGGCAGAACCTGTCGCAAAGGACACCGACACACAACCATCACCAAACAATGTGCAACAATATGATGCATGCATGAAACATGGCAATATGAGTGTGTTGGGCTAATGCAACTAAAACCAGAAGGGTTTGAACAAATTTGAATCAAAGATTCAAATTTCAAACTCAAACATGGCCTTTTAAAGTGCTTTTCCTTGTTCTGCTTAAAACATCAATTTAACTTGTTTGATCATGCATGAAAATAGTACAGATGGATAGATTGGATTTTTCTGATCATTTTTCATATATAATTTGTCCAATTTGGAGTTACTGAATAAAAGTTATGAATTTTTGAAGTTTAAATAATATTCTGGAATTTCCTGATTTAAATTAAATCCAGAAATATAATTATTGCGCCAGCATGACGTCAGCATGACGTCAGTGGTCAACTGCGGCTGGCTGGAGTCAAACCTGACGTGTGGGGCCCACACGTCAGTGACAGGGGGGTTAAACAGGGTTAAATTAATCCTAATTACTAATTAGTGGCGCTGGGGCCCACTAGTCAGTGTCAGGGGGTTAACTAACAGTGGTTAGCGCTAATGATGTCCACCTGGCCGACGGGGCCCACGCGTCAGTGACCCTGGGGGGTCAAACCCCAGGTCGGACAAGTCAAACCCCACCGGCGACATGACGCCGGCGAGGTCCGAGACGGCGGCGTGATGCGGGATCGCGCTACAGGGCACGGGCGAGGCTGTGCTTGGGCTCGTTGGAGAGTCCTTGCTCCCGCGCGTCGAACGGTGGTGGTGGCCATGCCTGAGGTGGCCGGAGTCGACGGCGGCGAGCTCGGCTGCGGCCGCCGGAGTTCGGTCGTGCACGGAAACGGGGTTGGAGCTCGAAGGCGAGCGAAGCGAGGCGCTAGGGATGCTCTATGGAGCCTTACGAACTCGTTAGACTCGCCGGGGTGACCAAATGGTCACCGGAGCTGCGTCGACGGCGAGCTCGGCGGCGGCGGAGGTTCGGCCGTGGTGGGGAGGAGGCTACGGTGAGGGAACGAGGGGGAGAAGAGGGGGAAACGGTGGCGTAGCTCACCGCGGTTGCAGTGGGCGTCGAAGCGGGCTCGGGGACGCGCTGGAGACGGCGAATCGACGGCGACGGTGGTCGGAGCCCGAGGAGGGGAACGGCAACGTGGCGGCGATGCAGGGCTTCCGGAGACCCGTGGAGCGGTGGGGAGGAAGAGGAGGTCGAGGCGGAGCCGCTGAGCTAGTCGGGGGAGCGAGGGGTGGCCGGAGACGGCTGCTGTGGCGAACGGCGGCGACGGTGGTGTTCGGCCGTGAGAGAGAGAGCGAGGGAGAGGAGGGGAGAGCCGAGGGAGAGTGAGAGAGAGCAGGGGGGAGGCGTGGCGTCGTCCAGGGCATCGAGGCGAGGAGGAGAGGGCAGGCAGGCAGGGAGAGAGGTGGCGTGGCGCGGTGGCGCGCGCGCGCCGGCCACACTCCCCTCCCTCTGTCGGGACGAAGACGACAGAGGAGGGAGACGGGCTGGGCCGCCTGCTGGCTGGGCCGGCCAGCTGGATGGGCTGCACAGTGGAGGAGCCCAGGTAAGCTTCTCCCTTTTATTTTTTTCTGTTTTCTAATTTCTGACATTTGTTTTGATTTAAATAATATATTAAATCATTTATTTAACTTATGCCAAATTTTTCAGGGGCTAGATATATTATTCCAGAGCTCCTTTATAATTGGCATAATATTTGGACATATATTAATATATATAGAAATATATTTCCAAAGCAAATATTTATGCATTAATTCCAAATGCCCAAAATAAATGTCCATGAGCCACTAAAAATATTGGTTTGATTTTTATCTCTGTCCAATATTTTCAGAGATCAACATGAGCATTTTCTTGGACCCTTTTGGAGAAATTTTTATTTGGGTCATTTTCAAAATGATTCTGAGGGTTTCACAGATCCCCATTTCAAGTTTCTGATGAAAGAGTAAACATGATGCAACACTCTAATGCATGACTAGCTAGGGTGTGACAACTCACCCCCACTCAAAAGAATCTCGTCCCGAGATTTGGGTTCCTCCGGGAAGAAGGCGGGGTACTCAAGTCGAAGACGATCCTCCCTTTCCCAGGTTGCTTCATCCTCAGAATGGTGCGACCATTGTACTTGAGGAACTTGATGTTCTGACGTCGGGTGATACGTTCGGCCTGATCGAGGATACGAACGGGGTACTCTCGATATGTAAGATTATCTTGGAGATCAAGCGTTTCGTGGTCCACTTCACGGATAGGATCCGAGAAGCAACGCCTGAGTTGAGAAACGTGGAAGACATCGTGGACTCTGGAGAGATGCGGAGGTAGTTCCAACTGGTAGGCAACTTCCCCTCGTTTGGCAAGAATGCGAAAAGGTCCAATGTAACGAGGAGCCAATTTGCCTTTGATACCGAAACGATGGGTTCCCTTCAGAGGGGTGACCCGAAGATAAGCCTTCTCGTCAACCTCGAAAGTCATAGCCTTATGTTTTCGGTCATAGTGACTCTTTTGACGAGATTGGGCTGTTTTCAACTTTTCACGAACGATACGAACTTGTTCTTCTGCTTCCTGAATCATATCCGGGCCAAAGAATTGTCTTTCCCCGGTCTCTGACCAGTTAAGGGGTGTTCGACACCGTCGCCCATAGAGAACTTCAAAAGGGGCTTTACCCAAGCTAGATTGATAGCTGTTGTTGTAAGCGAATTCGGCAAATGGAAGGCACTTCTCCCAGTCCATTCCGAATGAGATAACAGAGGCTCGAAGCATGTCTTCTAGAATTTGGTTGACGCGTTCCACTTGACCACTCGACTGAGGGTGGAAGGCGGTGCTAAAGGAGAGATGGGTTCCCATAGCATTTTGGAAACTTTCCCAAAATCGAGAGGTGAAAAGACTTCCTCGATCCGAGTTAATTTCCAAAGGAACACCATGGAGAGACACTATTCGGGAGATGTATAAGTCTGCCAGCTGACTAGCGGTTATACTCTCACGAACAGGTAGGAAATGGGCTACTTTGGAAAGACGATCGACAACGACGAAAATAGCATTATTCCCTCTCTTGGTCCTGGGAAAACCGGTAATGAAATCCATACCAATTTTATCCCATTTCCATTCAGGAATAGCTAAGGGTTGAAGGGTGCCAGCAGGCCGTTGGTGCTCTGCTTTAACACGACGACAGACGTCGCAATTTGCAATATACTGAGCAATTTCTCTCTTCATCCTAGTCCACCAGAACCTCTGGCGTAGGTCCTGATACATCTTAGTACTACCGGGATGAATGGTGAGAGGAGATTCATGAGCTTCCTTAAGGATCAAACGCCTCAGGTTTCGCACTTTGGGAACCACTAGCCGATTCCCGAAGTATACGACCCCTTGATCATTAATGGAGAAGCAATTCACAATTCCTTTCTGAAGGTTTATCTTGATGCGGGAGATTCCCGGATCTACCTTCTGTGCCTTGATAATCTGATCCGTAAGGGTAGGTTTTGCCACCAAGGTGGAAAGAAAACCTTGAGGAACAATGTGAAGGTTAAGCTTCCAAAATTCCTCATGGAGGAGCGGTTGACTTTGTTGTAACATCAGGTTGTTACAATAAGATTTACGACTTAGCGCATCAGCCATGACGTTGGCTTTCCCTGGGGTGTAGGTTATTCCTAAATCAAAATCTGTGATCAATTCAACCCAACGTCTTTGCCTGAGATTCAGATCTGGTTGGGTGAAAATGTACTTCAGGCTTTGGTGATCAGTGAATATTTCGCAACGATTACCGAGGAGGTAATGTCGCCAGGTCTTAAGTGCATAGACTACGGCTGCAAGCTCTAGATCATGAGTAGGATAATTCTCCTCATGTGGGTGCAATTGCCGTGAAGCGTAGGCAATTACGTGTCGATCTTGCATGAGAATGCAACCTAGTCCTTGTCGCGAGGCGTCGGAGTAGATAACAAAATCCTTGGAGAAGTCTGGCGGTACCAGTACGGGAGCAGAAGTCAGGTGTCTTTTCAGTTCCTGAAAGCTGTGCTCACATTGTGGAGTCCACTCGAACTTCTTATCTTTCTTGAGGAGTTCGGTTAGAGGTTTAGCAACCTTGGAGAAGTTCTCGACAAAGCGACGTCAATAGCTCGCTAAGCCTAGAAAACTCCGAACTTGCTTGACCGATTCAGGTGGAGTCCAGTTAAGGACGGCTTGAACTCGCTCAGGGTTGACAGCAATACCTTTACCAGATATTACATGACCCAGATAGGTCACTTCTGGCAACCAGAATTCACATTTAGAAAATTTGGCATAAAGGCGATGCTCTCGAAGTTTCTGCAACACTAGCCTTAGATGTTCGGCATGTTCTTCCTCGTTCTTGGAGTAGATGAGTATATCGTCGAGGTAAACTACAACGAATTTATCCAAATACTCCATGAAGATTGAGTTCATTAACCGAGAAAAGGTGGCTGGAGCGTTGGTTAAACCGAAGGACATGACGGTGTACTCGTATTGGCCATGACGAGTAACAAAGGCCGTTTTAGGAATGTCTCCATTTCTGATTTTGATTTGATGGTAGGCCAACCTCAAATCCATCTTGGAGAAGACTGAGGATCTAGCGAGCTGATCATACAGGTCGTTGATCCTGGGAAGCGGATATTTGTTCTTGATTGTGACCAAATTGACAGGTCGGTAATCTACAACCATCCGGTCCGTACCATCCTTCTTCTTGACGAATAGGACGGGGCAAGCCCACGGAGAAGAGCTAGGTCGGATGAAACCCTTTTTCAAGGACTCATCGAGTTGTTTCTTAAGCTCGGCTAGTTCTAGGGGTGCCATCTTATAAGGTCTTCTAGCAATCGGAACGGTTCCTGGAATGAGGTCTATTACGAACTCAACATCCCTGTCAGGTGGAACACCTGGCAATTCCTCTGGGAAAACATCCGGAAAGTCACGGACTACCGGAACGTCCTCAAGGTCTGGCAAAGGGCTGGCGTTAAGAGAATATAATTGTCACTTGGCTAATCGGGTCAAGACATTGACTATCTTGCCCGAAGGGTGAGTGAGTTGAACAGTCCTAGAGAAGCAATCAATTTTGGCTTGATGAGCTGACATCCAGTCCATACCCAGAATGATATTGATATCTGAAAATTTAAGGGCTATCAAAGAGGCAAGGAAAACAAGTCTGTCGACTTGGATTTCATTTCCATGGCTTACTCTAGAAGTTTGCCATTTGGATCCCGGAGTTTGAATTACCATAGAGGTTGGCATATCACCGAATGCGACGTTATGCAAGCGAGCATAGTTTTCAGATATAAAAGAATGAGAGGCTCCTGTATCGAAAAGAACAGATGCCGGGTGGCAATTAACAAGAAGCGTACCGAGAACGACGTTGGGATCCTCTTGAGCTTCTTCGGCAGAGATACAGTTGACATGGCCACGTGTAGCGGTGACCGGCTTGGCGTGGAATACTTTTCCTGTCGGCTTGCCATGGCCAACAGCTTTAGCAGACTGGTTGGGGTTGGTCTGGGGACACTCACGCATATAGTGGCCAGATTCCCCACACTTGAAACAAGTCACGGAACTGGTACGTGGAGGAGCATTGTTAGTTGGACCCCCATAGGGCTTGGCCGGTGCAGACTGCTGAACGGGGCGAGGCGCCTGGAAGGATGGCCTCGGTGTGAACCTGGGTGGCAGGGCGGTGTTGAGTACCCACACGCGGCGCTTCTGAGGACCAGCACCGGATGAGGAACCCATATCACGGCCATGCTTGCGTGTTGCATCATAGTCAGTCTGACCAGTTTCAGCACTGATGGCTTTGTTGACAAGTTTCTGAAAAGATGTGCACTCATGCAGACGGAGGTCACGGCAAAGCTCAGGACTAAGGCCCTTACGGAACCTTGCTTGCTTCTTGGCGTCAGTAGAAACTTCCTCGGTTGCATATCGTGCGAGATTACCAAACTCCCTGCTGTAAACATCCACAGAAAGTCGGCCTTGGGTGAAACTGCAAAATTCTTCACGTTTGCGGTCCATGAGACCCTTCGGAATATGATGCTCACGGAAAGCCTCGCTGAACTCAGCCGAAGTAGTGACATGGCCCGCTGGGCGCATAGCTCCATAATTTTCCCACCATAGACTGGCGGGGCCTTCAAGATGATATGCAGCAAAGGTGACCTTGTCAGCCTCCGCTACCAGCGCGGAACGCAGTTTATGAGAGATACTGCGAAGCCAGTCATCAGCGTCGAGAGGCTCGACGGAGTGGTGGAACGTGGGTGGATGTAATTTGATAAAATCACTGAGTGACACCACGTTAGTCCTCTGATGGTGTGCCGTGTTCTGTTCAATACGCTCCAACAAACGGTTGGTCTCCCGCTTGTTTCTCTCAGCTTCCATCATAACCTCGGCTAGTGAAGGAGGATGAGGCAGATTTTCATTCCTGCCTTCACTGCCTTCGGCCTGCTCTTGAGAAGCAGGGTTAGCGCGCGTGTTGACCATCCTAGGTAACAAGACAATGATTTAGTCAGAATGATAAAATTCCGACATAGGATACAGAATGTAAGGAATAACTCGAAATGCAAGATGATCATCCGTATGACATGGTAAAAACAGAAACTGCTTCTTTTATTCCATCGTCATACACACCATACAGGGTTTAGTACAAGACCAAACAAAGTACTATTACGGTGAGAAAAGGATTACATCTCATCGGAGGCATTCCAAGCTCCTATACATTATTTTTCTACACCTCCGGAAAGAGTACAAACTAGGTCATATCCCACGAGTCACGCGGGACGATAGACGACACAGCTAGTGCGAACTAGTGATACTACCACTAACTCAGACCGATCCATAGTAGTCCTCGTAAAAGTCACCTCCATAGCCTGGAAGCTCAACATGATCATCCGGAAACAGACGATCTCGCGGAGCTTGTGGACCATAGGGGCTAGGATGAGGTCTTGGACCAACAGACGGTGGCCTGCGGGGACCGCGAGGTGGGGTGATGCCTCCTACATCACGCCAAACCATCACGTCTGGCAGAGCAGATCTCACAGGATAGAGATCGCGCATATCTGAATATCCAGCTTGCACCGCCGGTGCGAACCGAGTCAAAGTGGCCCAGTGGTCAGCACGGGTATTGAAAAGCTCTAACCTTAAGGCCCAATTTTCACGGTCCTTATCCTCGAGCATCTCAGCAGTGGTGCGAGTCCGTGAATCCTCTTGAGTGGGGTCAGCATAGATAGCTTGGAGATACCCTTGTGCTCCCGGAAGTGATCCTGGCATATACCGGAAATCAGAGTCCCGAAATAGACCAGATCTGACTCGCATAATGGTCATCATAGAGTAGGCGGTGTCCTGCACAGCCATCTCAATAGTAACCCCGAGTCCATAAGAGCAGTGAAGGGGCTCGGTGGATCCAGGATAAGATGGAAATATCCTGACAGTGCAGAGATACTGGCTTTGATTAAAGTCCCGAAATTGCTCTTCGACCGTGTACTCAGGATACCAGCGGTATCCAGCCTCAGTCATTACCCTGACCAACTTGGCAGTATGGCCGGGTACATCTAGGCATCGAGTCAGGCGAACCACTTGATTGAGGTCACGAGTGGCCATCTGAAAGCACAATCATAATGCAAAGGCATTAGAATTTCTAGCAAAATTTCGGCAGCATAACAGCTGTAAATGCTCAAGAAGGATTTTGAGACATTTGACAAAGGATTTCGTACACCCTCAACATCATCATATCAAAGTTCTGAATCCATTCTAACAACATAATGTGGTAGTAAAACTGAACTAGGCTTGTATCCATCAAACTTATAAGGTACTACTGATTAGTAACACGTGATCCTGATAGAGAGAATAGGTCCTAATTCCTTAACCCCCGGTGGAAGAATGGACTGACTCAGATCAGAATGTCATAAGATAAAGGAGTAAAAAGAGCCTTACGTTCCAACCCACAAACAATTCCCCTACATATAACTAAAGAATTTCTAGACTCAACATCGACCAGTTTGGCTTGGAGAACCTACAGGCAGTCCGGCTCTGATGCCAACGCTGTCAGGACCCCGACTCGATGTCACATCGATCTAGCCGGTAACACCTCATATCACTTTGCGGCCTCACGCACGGTATCCCCACGGGTGTCGCCTTACCTTTGCCCGGGACCGTTTGCGCCTTTTGGCTCACGTATATGATAGTGTCGCTAGCATCCATATGATAAAGAGACCGGGCTGACATGACTAGTCGTAAACCCAAAGTGGCACAGACTTACAGGGACAGGCATCCATGACCCAGCTTCGAACGTGTCGGTCATCAGCAAGTGGGTCCGGGCTGTAGCACTGGGCTAGCAGGACTCCGGTAAACCGGGCTGTAGCGGGCTAACAGGACTCCGGTACTCAAAGCGTGACATTTCCCCGAAGGGACAGACACAGGAACGAAGAAGGACACATGCCGGCCAGCCTAAGTGTTCCAGAGCAGTAGCAAGCTACCATGGCTCAGCGGTAACACTAGGAGACATTTCCCGGTAAGAGAGGCTACTAAAGATAAACAACTAGATAGTCAGAACCCACACATACCAAGCATTTCAATCATACACACAATATGCTCGATATGTGCAAATACAACGAAGCATCACAACATTACTCTATGACACAAGTACTTTATTTAAGGCTCAGTGAGCCATACATAACATACACAAAGGTACGGGTCTCACGACCCCACATACAAGTCATACAGTCATACAAACCAGCAGCGGAAGTAACTTTTCTGGGTACAGACAACTAGTAAAATAGAAGAGGCTTGGAAAGCCTAGCTATACTACATGGTCCTTCACAAGCTCAGGGTCACCACCTGGGTCTTTAGCCTATTCGTTGATGTCAACGTCTACATAGAACCCATCAGAAGGGGTTGCAGCGTCTTCTGTAAAAATGTAGATTATAGCAACATGAGTACAAAGGTACTCAGCAAGGCTTACATCAGATCCTACATACATGCATAGTATCAAGAAGGGTTGGTGGAGTTATTGCAGCAAGCCAGCTTTGACTCTTGGCTAGGCTATCCTACGATACTCCAACTTGAAATGGTTTTGCGCACACGAGTCCACTACTCACCAATTCAATACACTACCGAGGATCCGCCTCCGTCTTCCTACGGAAGAGCCATCCTCGGCACTCACACTTATCTTGAGGCTTTTAGTAGTTTCCATTTATTTGTCTATGAACTGTATAGGCAACCAAGTAGTCCTTTACCGCGGACGCGGCTATTCGAATAGATCATGTTAACCCTGCAGGGGGTACTTCTTCATACACGCTCTCACCACTTACCGTCGTTTACACGACATGTACTCGGCAACCTTCAAGCGGAAGCCCAATGTGGGTGTCGGCCACGACCTACCTAATCACCTAAGCCTCCAGTCCAGGTTTATCGCCTATCCAGGTTCCATCCGCAGGGAGTCCGGCCGAGGTTTCCCATACGGCCCCGAACGATGTGAACAGGGTTCTCGAGATACCTAACGGGTATTCGGTACACCCGGCCACGTACCTACCGCATCACAGCCCACCCCTACGGTCAGCGCTGTCCACGGCCTCCAGTAGGCTACAAACACCAGAAACTACTTGCAACTCCTGGACGGAGAACTAGGGTGAATAAGAAGCCGAGAGGGTCCATTGGTTTCGGGCCCAATGCATGGTAGTAGCTGATTCTTAAATCACACATACAGATCTCAGTGCTTAAGGTCGGCTTCAATGAAACAACCCACCATGTACTCCTACATGGCCTCTCATCGATACCTTTACCAAATCGTGTTCACCACACCACTCTCATTACCGACATAATCATTTCACTCTAGCCCATCACCCAGATGAACCAGACCTGACACGACTCTAAGCATAGCAGGCATAGCAAGGTAGGAACAACACATACATAGGGCTCAATCAACTCCTACACATGCTAGTGGGTTTCATCTAGTTACTGTGGCAATGACAGGTCATGCAGAGGAAAATGGGTTCAACTACCGTAGCACACAGTAGTTTGAATCGCGTTGTCTTAATGCAGTAAAAGAGAGCAGGAGCGAGAACATGGGATTGTATCGATATGATCAAATGGTTGGTTGCTTGCCTGATGGTTCGATGCACTGATACGGTTCTTCGTTAGGGTAATCACGGTACTCCTCGGAGGCAGAACCTGTCGCAAAGGACACCGACACACAACCATCACCAAACAATGTGCAACAATATGATGCATGCATGAAACATGGCAATATGAGTGTGTTGGGCTAATGCAACTAAAACCAGAAGGGTTTGAACAAATTTGAATCAAAGATTCAAATTTCAAACTCAAACATGGCCTTTTAAAGTGCTTTTCCTTGTTCTGCTTAAAACATCAATTTAACTTGTTTGATCATGCATGAAAATAGTACAGATGGATAGATTGGATTTTTCTGATCATTTTTCATATATAATTTGTCCAATTTGGAGTTACAGAATAAAAGTTATGAATTTTTGAAGTTTAAATAATATTCTGGAATTTCCTGATTTAAATTAAATCCAGAAATATAATTATTGCGCCAGCATGACGTCAGCATGACGTCAGTGGTCAACTGCGGCTGGCTGGAGTCAAACCTGATGTGTGGGGCCCACACGTCAGTGACAGGGGGGTTAAACAGGGTTAAATTAATCCTAATTACTAATTAGTGGCGCTGGGGCCCACTAGTCAGTGTCAGGGGGTTAACTAACAGTGGTTAGCGCTAATGATGTCCACCTGGCCAACGGGGCCCACGCGTCAGTGACCCTGGGGGGTCAAACCCCAGGTCGGACAAGTCAAACCCCACCGGCGACATGACGCCGGCGAGGTCCGAGACGGCGGCGTGATGCGGGATCGCGCTACAGGGCACGGGCGAGGCTGTGCTTGGGCTCGTTGGAGAGCCCTTGCTCCCGCGCGTCGAACGGTGGTGGTGGCCATGCCTGAGGTGGCCGGAGTCGACGGCGGCGAGCTCGGCTGCGGCCGCCGGAGTTCAGTCGTGCACGGAAACGGGGTTGGAGCTCGAAGGCGAGCGAAGCGAGGCGCTAGGGATGCTCTATGGAGCCTTACGAACTCGTTAGACTCGCCGGGGTGACCAAATGGTCACCGGAGCTGCGTCGACGGTGAGCTCGGCGGCGGCGGAGGTTCGGCCGTGGTGGGGAGGAGGCTACAGTGAGGGAACGAGGGGGAGAAGAGGGGGAAACGGTGGCGTAGCTCACCGCGGTTGCAGTGGGCGTCGAAGCGGGCTCGGGGACGCGCTGGAGACGGCGAATCGACGGCGACGGTGGTCGGAGCCCGAGGAGGGGAACGGCGACGTGGCGGCGATGCAGGGCTTCCGGAGACCCGTGGAGCGGTGGGGAGGAAGAGGAGGTCGAGGCGGAGCCGCTGAGCTAGTCGGGGGAGCGAGGGGTGGCCGGAGACGGCTGCTGTGGTGAACGGCGGCGACGGTGGTGTTCGGCCGTGAGAGAGAGAGCGAGGGAGAGGAGGGGAGAGCCGAGGGAGAGTGAGAGAGAGCAGGGGGAGGCGTGGCGTCGTCCAGGGCATCGAGGCGAGGAGGAGAGGGCAGGCAGGCAGGGAGAGAGGTGGCGTGGCGCGGTGGCGCGCGCGCGCGCCGGCCACACTCCCCTCCCTCTGTCGGGACGAAGACGACAGAGGAGGGAGACGGGCTGGGCCGCCTGCTGGCTGGGCCGGCCAGCTGGATGGGCTGCACAGTGGAGGAGCCCAGGTAAGCTTCTCCCTTTTATTTTTTTCTGTTTTCTAATTTCTGACATTTGTTTTGATTTAAATAATATATTAAATCATTTATTTAACTTATGCCAAATTTTTCAGGGGCTAGATATATTATTCCAGAGCTCCTTTATAATTGGCATAATATTTGGACATATATTAATATATATAGAAATATATTTCCAAAGCAAATATTTATGCATTAATTCCAAATGCCCAAAATAAATGTCCATGAGCCACTAAAAATATTGGTTTGATTTTTATCTCTGTCCAATATTTTCAGAGATCAACATGAGCATTTTCTTGGACCCTTTTGGAGAAATTTTTATTTGGGTCATTTTCAAAATGATTCTGAGGGTTTCACAGATCCCCATTTCAAGTTTCTGATGAAAGAGTAAACATGATGCAACACTCTAATGCATGACTAGCTAGGGTGTGACACGCCTCCTCCGGACTCCTCCGCTCCGGAAGCGGGCGACCCCGAAGTGTCGTCATGGAGGGCCTCTCCGAGTCTGGTGAGGCCAGAAGATAATCCCATTGACCCCCGAAGCTCCCAATGTCCGGCTCCCGAAGAGAGCAGACAAAAGAGTCCGGCACCGTCTAGCATGCGATCGGATGTTCTGAGGGAGTTGGTGGGGCGAGCGGCCATCTCAGATGAACACCGTATGCTGATGAATACTATGATGGAGAGAATCTCGTCCGTCGAAAGCGGATTGCATGAAGCTTTTATGAGTCTACTGACAGGCTTTGAGGTACGTAAAATAATGTATGATAGTCCTGCACATGCTAGGTGTGCCCTGTGTAGATAGTAGCCCCTGAGACTTTGGTTGTCGTCGGAAACGACGACGAATAGAGGATCATATTCCCAGGTAATAGCCATACTGCCTCTATGTGCAGGTGATGGAAGCTCCAGTGGCTAGCCGGACTAGCGAGTTTGCCCATTTAAAACGGCAGTTGGATGCGGCAGACGCCGACATCGAGCTTGTTAACAAAAGGCTTGACGAGGCACAGGGTAAGTGTCATTATCTGGTAAACGCCACATAGTAAGAGCAGCATGATGCCAGTATCTCTAATATGTTGTGACTGCAGATGGAGCTGCCACTGTTGAAGCCTTGCGGGCAGAACTTGCCCGAGCCAAGGAACAAGCGAGGTTTGGTAATGCGGCTGCTTTGAAGGCGGCCGAAGAGTTGAAAGCCGAGAAGACCGCGCATGGCGAGAGCTGAGATAAGATGGCCAAGATGGCCATAGAATTAAAAGCCGCCACCGACCATTGTCGGGTTCTTGAAAAGGAAAACCTAGCGAAGGCATCGGACCTTGAGAAGGCTGCTGTGACGAGAAAAGACATCCGCTCTGCTATGAGGGCGAAGAAGGAAGAGCTGCGGGAAGCCGGGGATATTGTAGCTGGGAAATCCTTTATGTTGCGGAGGAAGTTCAGAGATCCATGGTATGCCTCTCTGGATCGGCTATGGAGTTCGGAGGATGTGTATATGGATTTGGCGGCGAGCGCTGCCGATGCGGCCAAGTACTTCCAGGGTCAGACGGACCGTGAAGTGGACCAGCTGTTTTGGACACAATTCCATTCTCCCGAGCGTCCGCTTTCATTGACTAACCAATTAGCTGAATGGGCCGAACTGAATAGGTTGTCCGGACTCGCCATGAGGTCTGTTGTGGATCAGCTATGGCCGGAAAGGCCAAAATCGAACAGCTATTTTAGCTTGGTGCAGCAGTTCCTTGACGTGGTGCCACGCATTAATGCGATGAAGAGGTCGGCGTGCATAGAGGGCTCACGGATGGCCTTTGCCCGTGTTAAAGCATACTGGGCGGAGATGGATGCTACCACTGTTGCAGCGCGGGATTCGGCCATAGGTCGAATGGCTGTTGAGCACTACTTTGAAAAAGTTCTTGAGGGTGCCCGTTTGATAGAGACCCAGTGCTCAAAATATATTATGTTTGAGTGATATGTAATCTCATCGTAAGCGAAATGCTTTTATAAATTTTTATAAGGCCATTTTTATACTTTTGCCTGAAAGTAATATGATGCCTCCTGGGCGGCCGTTTATGTATACATGTGTATAACCTGAAAGATTGCAGCCGTCGGCTTCAACCCCCACACATATAATGTGGAGGTGCTCGCAAAAAACACGTGTTCACACTTAACCCAACGTCTTGGTCCTATTAAGGAGGTGATAGCGGAGCGAGCGAGGCAACCGGACTATAATGCTTTAGCACTTTCACTTAGCCATAGGAGTTTGGTAGTGGGGCTACTAGATAGCCCCTGGTGGCTCCGCACTCTCTCGATCCCGGGGTGCGTACATGCCTGACCGGAAAACGGCCCTTCATTAAGGCGGAGGAATTCTAACATTCCAACAGGTCATCGAGTGGTTGACCAGTCTCACGCTATATCATGACAGTCAGTTTGCGGCTTTCTCTACTGAGGTGCTCGTCCGGATGAACCAGGGCACAATCGCAGTAGTTCTCCTGGTGCTACCTTAGCCGGTAAAGCGGAACGTAAGGCACCAAAACACAGGAGCCGGGAAACCCAACATTTGACCAAAGACGATGATTCGGAGCTGATGCATATAAGGCCAAACTCGCGACGCCAAACACTCCCTAAGGTATTCGGTCTTTGTGGTATAAACCGGGCCTAAATAATGGCCTTTGTAAGAAGCCCCTTGTGTCCAGGTACGTGCATTGTTCTGGCGTGGCCACATGCCAAGACGTCAGCATCCTTCTCAACGGTGGATATGTATCAACAAGAGACAGTAAAAAAGGTTTACGCAGGGTCTTAATCTAAAAAGAATCCTTGGAGCGGGTCCCTGCTGCACGTCTGCGCCTGTGTCTTCGTTGTGCCGTATCCTGGACAGGTGTAGCACAATGATCGTCTGTAAAAGAGAGGAATTTAGGTGAAAAAGTTGTCGTGCAAAAAGATAGTTTTTAAAGAAACCCTGTATAATTCAAGATGAGAAGAAATTGCCACTTGTCTGCGCGCGTTGAGCCCCTTGTATTGACAAATAGGGGTGTGACCATTTATTCGGTATAAATAGCGGCGCCGGACTTGATTAGTTGTGTCTGAGGTCTTGACGACCTATTGGATGCTTTCGCTGGTCCGGGTGCCTTTAGTGTGCGGCTGCCAAGGCAGCCGCACTCTCTTCGGTGCGCAGAGATCGCTTGATATTTCCGTTCACTGAAATGATGCCACGTGGACCAGGCATCTTGAGTGTGAGGGAGGCGTAGTGTGGTATTGCATTAAAGCGAGCGAAAGCTTCGCGTCCGAGCAGTGCTTGATAGCCACTTTGGAACGGAGTGATGTGGAAGGTTAAATGCTCATGACGGAAGTTATCAGGGGAGCCGAATATAACTTGTAGTAGGAGGGAGCCCGTACAACGAGCCCCTAGGCCTGGAGTTACTCCTTTAAAGGTAGTATTGCTATGGCAATTTTTTGTTGGGTCTAACCCCATCTCGCGGATTGTATCCTGATATATTAGGTTTAGATTGCTGCCACCGTCCATCAAGATTCGTGTGAAGTGATATCCGCCAATTACTGGGTCTAATACCAGGGCAGCCCATCCTGCGCGTCGGATACTTGCTGAGTAATCGTGATGGCCGAAAGTGATCGGTTGAGACGACCAGTGGCAGGACTTCGCGGTGACAGGCACTTGGGTATATTTTCCTGGGAGTGCCACGTTGTTTTTTCCCTTGATCACGTGTAACACGTTTACTGTTTTGATTTTTGGTGGAAATTTCTTTTGTTCCCCAGTGTCTTGCTTGGGAGGCTCGTCCTCGTCTTCACTTGGTGTATCCTCCCCCTTGTGTACGGCGTTGAGCTTGCCGGACTGCTTGAAGACCCAACATTCTTTGTGGGTATGATTAGCAGGTTTACCAAGGGTACTATGGATCTGACATACTTGGTCTAGAATTTTGTTGAGGCTGGACAGTTCATCCCTGGTGCCTTTAGAGGGCGGCTTTTGCTGACCTGGCCGAGAGCTTTTGAATCTGGCATTTACTGCCGTGCCCTTCGTGTTGTCTTCTTTATTTCGGCATTTGTTATTGCTGTTGCGCTGTGATTTCCTGTTTCCATCTCTAACTTCAGATGTACTGGGGTCGCTGGTGCTGCATCTGGCTAGCCAGCTGTCCTCACCTGCGCAAAAGCGGGTCATGAGGCTTGTTAATGCGGCCGTCATTCTCGGCTTATTTTGGCTGAGGTGTCTGGCGAGCCATTCGTCACGGACGCTATGCTTGAAAGCTGCCAAGGCTTCGGCGTCCGGACAGTCGACAATTTGGTTCTTTTTAGTAAGAAACCTGTTCCAAAGCTTTCGGGCTGACTCTCCGGGCTGTTGAGTTATATGACTTAAATCGCCCGCATCCGGAGGTCGGACATAAGTCCCTTGAAAATTTGCCCGAAAGGCGTCTTCGAGCTCTTCCCAACTTCCAATGGAGCTTTCGGGGAGGCCTTTAAGCCAGTGACGAGCTGGCCCTTTGAGCTTGAGGGGTAAGTACTTGATGGCGTGGAGATCATATCCTCGAGCCATATGGATATGAAGGATGTAGTCCTCAATCCAGACCCTAGGGTCTGTTGTTCCGTCGTATGTCTCTATGTTTACGGGTTTGTATCCCTCTGGAAATTCATGGTCCAGCACCTCATCGGTGAAACATAGGGGGTGTGCAGCACCCCTGTAGCTAGGTGTACCGCGTTGTTCGGATGTTTGTTGTGTTGCATTTTATGCTGGGGCGCGCTTGCGTGGTCCATAGATGGATCTTGTTGCGCAGTCCTTTGGGTGCGAGCCCTCGCATGGGTCGCGTGTTGTATTGTGAGTGGCGTTGTATGCCGCTCTGTGTTGGCAGAGGGGTCTTCTATCCGACCAGGTGGCTGATTTGATATTTGGTTGTGGGGGGTCTAAGCCTCCTCATCGAATTCAGGTAGCAGCTTCCGCTTTGGGTAGCTCTTGGAGGGGCGATTGTCGCCGTACCTCACTGCTGTGTTGAGTATTTTAGTCCATCTGATTTAGAGTGTGTCTTGCGCAGCCTTGAGCCTTTGCCTCTGCTTTTTAAGACTCCTCGCAGTGGCAACAAGCCTTTTACAGGCATTCTACTGCTCCGGGTGCCTGTCCGGCGTTATGTCGTCCGGACCATTATCCTTGATAAAATTTGTTTGTTCGGTTTGATATCCGGATTGCCGTTGCCCGGCAGCGGTTCGCCCTGCGCCAGTGTTGGGTCTGTGTGATCGTTATTTCTGTCGAGGCGGGATTTGGGGCATCGCTTGCGTCGCCGCTTTGACTGCTTCTCGAGGGAACAAGCCTTTGGTGCGTCCTTCCGCTCCTCGTCGTCATCTTTTGGTGCGTCCCACCATGTATACGTCATATGACGAGGTGGCTTTCCAGGGCCCAATAGGCGCTGGTTCTTCATCGTCTCCTTCATCGGTGTCCATACCGTCGATGTCTTCGGAGTCGAAATCGAGCATGTTGGTTGAATCGTCGAAAGTGGCTACAAAGTGGGTGGTGGGTGGGCTTTGAATTTCTTCATCGTCCGTATCCCAACCTTGCTGACCGTAGTCCGGCCAGGGCTCTCCTGATAAAGAGAGAGACTTTAGTGTCTTCAGAATATCGCCGAAAGGCGAGTGCTGAAAGATGTCCACAGCAGTAAACTCCATGATTGGCGCCCAATCGGATTGATCGGCAGGGGCGCGGCGGGTTCGGAGTCCGGAGAGGAGTCCGGCTCCTTGGAGTCACGAGTCTCGCGGAGTGCGGGGCTGGTGTTCGGCTCGATCGCCATTGGGATCGCAGCCCCCGAGGCGGCGTCCAACCACCCATCCTCGATCGGCGCAGTTGGCCCTGAATTAAGGGTCGAAGCCGATGCGGGTGCGGCCTCAGGACACTGTTCAGCGGCAGAGCTAGATCATGCTCGTCATGACAGTGCGGCGCGCTCGGTAGTGGCTCGAATCCGTCAAAGATCAAGTCCCTGCGGATGTCAGCCGTGTAGTTTAAACTTCCAAATCTGACCTGACGGCCAGGGGCATAGCTTTCGATCTGCTCCAGATGGCCAAGTGAATTGGCCCGCAGTGCGAAGCCGCCAAAGACGAAGATCTGTTCAGGGAGGAAGGTCTCTCCCTGGACTGCATCGCTATTGATGATCGTAGGATCCATCAAGCCTAACGGCGACAACACAGAGGAACTCTCAATGAAAGCACCAATGTCGATGTCAAAACCGGCGGATCTCGGGTAGGGGGTCCCGAACTGTGCGTCTAGGCCGGATGGTAACAAGAGGAAAGGGACACAAAGTTTTACCCAGGTTCCGGCCCTCTTGATGGAGGTAAAACCCTACGTCCTGCTTGATTAACATTGATGATATGGGTAGTACAAGAGTAGATCTACCACGAGATCGGAGAGGCTAAACCCTAGAAGCTAGCCTATGGTATGATTGTTGTTCTGTATGTTGTCCTACGGACTAAAACCCTCTGGTTTATATAGACACCGGAGAGGGTTAGGGTTACACAAAGTCGGTTACAATGGTAGGAGATCTATATATCCGTATCGCCAAGCTTGTCTTCCACGCCAAGGAAAGTCCCTTCCGGACACGGGACGAAGTCTTCAATCTTGTATCTTCATAGTCCAGGAGTCCGGTTGAAGGTATAGTCCGGCCATCTGGACACCCCCTAATCCAGGACTCCCTCACCGGCCCCTTCTTCTTCTATGCGGACAACGACACCTCCATGACCCCGTTCCCGCTGCGATCCAAGGCCGGAGATGACATGTCCATCGACGCCTTCTTCCCCTGCTTCCTCTGCTTCTCGGACCCGAGGACGTCACCCTGACCAGTAGCCGTCGTCACCCTCTCCTTCATCTCCCGGCCTCCTCGTCGTATCCCTCAAGCCCCTGGTGAGCAGCCGCTCCTCCCAGCCCCTCTTCCGCTTTGTTTCCGTCATTGTAGTAGCCGATCCTCGCGCCCGGAGTTCTTCTGCCATGGGTGATCTCGAGTTTGAGCTCGTGCTCATGTCGCTGCTTCTGCTCGCTGATCCCACTCACACAGCCTCCATGCTCGCCCCGCGCTGCACGCATCCATGCATGTCATCTCCGTTCCAGTCGGCAGCAATTGATGTAGCCATGTGACCCATGTACAGCGAGGATTAGCCTCAACGCACGCCCAGCCACCCCACCTATGCATCCATACATGCCTCCTTCCGCAGCTGCCCGCACAAACACGCGCACCCTGGCACATTTCCACACCCCCGCCGGTCCTCTGCAACCACGGCAGGGGTTGCTGCTGGCTCCCGTCGCCGGCAAGTCCCCGTGTGCATGCTTCAGTTTTGGTCCTGGTCGAGATGTGCATATGCGTAATCTTCTGTTGATCTCCCTTTGCATCACAGTCACATAGCTAGCCCAGTGGCTAGCGCAGACACTATCCATGCGAGGTGTCTAGGGTTCGAGTCCCAGGGGCCCCAATTTTTGCTCTGTTTTTTCCTTTACTATTGCACGCACACACACACTCAGCGCTCACTCGGGCCAAGTCCTCCTGGGCCGCTACAGGTTGCTGCAATCTAATAAGTCTCCAACGTATCTAATTTTCCTAACACTTTTCCTCTTGTTTTGGACTCTAATTTGCATGATTTGAATGAAACTAACCCTGGACTGACGCTGTTTTCAGCAGAACTACCATGGTGCTGTTTTTGTGCAGAAATAAAAGTTCTCGGAATGGAACGAAACTTTGCGAGGATTTTTTATATAAATAATAAGAATTTCTGGAGCCAAGACCCAACAGAGGGGGGCCCTGGGTGAGCACAACCCACCAGTGCGCGACCCCCTCTCCTGGCGTGCCCAGGTGGGTTGTCCCCACCTGGTGGCCCCGCAGACCCTGAAACCGATGCTATAAAATCCTATTTTTCCAGAAAAATATCAAGGAGAAAGAATTATCGCGATCCATGAGACGGAGCCGCCGCCACCTCCTGTTCTTCCTCGGGAGGCCAGATCTGGAGTCCGTTTGGGGCTCTAGAGAGGGGGATCTTCGTTCTTCGTCATCAGCAACCCTTCTCCATTGCCAATTCCATGATGCTCCCCACCAGGAGTGAGTAATTCCTTCGTAGGCTCGCTGGTCGGTGAGGAGTTGGATGAGATTCATCATGTAATCGAGTTAGTTTTGCTAGGGCTTGATCCCCAGTATCCACTATGTTCTTAGATTGATGTTGCTATCACATTGTCATGCTTAATGCTTGTCACTTTGGGCCCGGGTGCCATGATTTCAGATCTGAACTGTTTGTGTTATCATCATTATATCCATGTTCTAGATCTGATCCTGCAAGTTATAGTCACCTACTACATGTTATGATCCGGCAACCCCGGAGTGACAATTGTCGGGACCACTCCCGGTGATGACCGTTGTTTGAGGAGTTCATGTATTCACTATGTGTTAATGCTTTATTCCGGTTCTCTATTAAGGAGGCCTTAATATCCCTTAGTTTCCAATATGGACCCCGCTGCCATGGGAGGGTAGGACAAAAGATGTAATGCAAGTTCTTTCCATAAGCACTGACTATTTACAGAATACATGCCTACATTATGTCGATGAACTTGGGCTAGTGCTGTATCACCCTAGGTTATAACTATCTCATGATGAATATCATCCAACAAGTTACCGATCCAATGCCTACGAATTATCTTATATTGTTCTTGCTAAGTTAGTACTTCTATCATCACTATTGCTATCACTGTTACCGTTACCGTTATTGTTGCTACTAAACTATCATACTACTTTGCTACTGATCACTTTGCTGGAGATAATTAATCTCCAGGTGTGGTTGAATTGACAACTCAGCTGCTAATACCTTCAAATATTCTTTGGCTCCCCTTGTGTCGAATCTATAAATTTGGGTTGAATACTCTACCCTAAAAACGGTTGCGATCCCCTATACTTGTGGGTTATCAAGACCTTTTTCTGGCGCCCTTGCCAGGGAGCATAGCTATATTTGTTGAGTCACTTGGGATTATTATCATATTATCACTATGAAGAATCTGAAGGATGCTAAGACTAAGATATTTCCCTCAAAGATGAGGGGAGGTAAGGAACTGCCATCCAGTTCTGCTTTAGATTCACCTTCTGTTATAAGTAAACTTGCAACACCACCACATGCGATTAATTTTGATATGTCGCAAGTTATTGATGATGCTACTTCTGCTATGGATAATGTTTATGATGATGCTACTTCTGCTATGGATAATGTTTATGATGATGCTAGTACCTTGCTTAATGATGATGTGCCACTTGGTGATTTTCTTGATAAACAAATTGCTAGACTTATACAACATGATGTTGTTGAATCTGATGATGAGCTTGAGACTGAAACTCCTGAAACACCTACTAGAACTAGCCCTCGTAGATATGAATTTCCTAAGGTACCGGAAGGTTATGTTATGAGTGAAGAAACAACTAGATATATTCTTGCTTGCAGAGATAGAGATGATCTAAAATAATTATTATGCAAGTATAAAGAAAAATCTCTGAATGCTAGAATGAAATGTGATCCTAATTTTGCTACATCACCTATATTTATTGATGATAAGGATTATGAATTCTCTGTCGACCCAGAGTTAATTACTTTGGTTGAATCTAATCCTTTCCATGGTTATGAAACTGAAACTGTTGGGGCACATCTTACTAAGTTGAATGACATAGCCACCCTTTTTACTCATGATGAGAAAACTCTCTATTACTATATTCTCAAATTATTTCCTTTCTCATTAAAGGGTGATGCTAAATCTTGGTACAATAATCTTGCTCCTGGTTGTGTGCATAGTCCCCAGTACATGATTTATTACTTGTCTGAAGAATATGTTCCTGCTCATAAGAAAGAAGCTCCCTTACAGGAAATATTTAACTTTGTTCAAATTAAAGAAGAAAGTATACCACAAGCTTGGGGGAGGCTTTGCCAATTACTTAATGCTTTGCCTGATCATCCTCTTAAGAAAAATGAAATACTTGATATCTTCTATAATGGACTAATTGATGCTTCTAGGGACTTCCTAGATAGTTGTTCTGGTTGTGTTTTCAGGGAACAAACTGTTGGACAAGCTGAGCAATTATTGAATAACATATTGAAAAATTATGATGATTGGACTCTTCCTGAATCACTGGCTAAACCCACTCTGAAGAACAGGGGTATATTATATCTCAGTCCTGAAGATATGCAAGAGGCAAAGAAATCTATGAAAGAAAAAGGTATTAAAGCTGAGGATGTTAAAATTTTTACCTCCTATTGAAGAAATACATGGGCTTAATACACCACCACTGCCTAAGATGGTAGAGGTAAATTCTCTTATGAAGTTCAATGACGATGACAATCCTCACAATATGCATCCTAGTCAATGCCTTTATGAGTTTGAAAATTATATTAGAAACCAAGATCACTTCAATGCAAATGTTATGAAACAATTGAAATACAACTCTGATATGATTGCTCGCTTGAGTGACTTGTTATTTAGAATATCAAATGATGTTAGAGGTGTTGGAAATCATGCTTCTATGGTTCAAACTGAGTTATAACAAGTTGCTAAATCTCAAAGAGAATTGCTTGATGAAATGAATAAATATATGCATGACTTTGCTATTAGAGTTGCAACTAGAGGAGGTAAAATGACTCAGGAGCCACTTTATCCTGAGGGACACCCAAAAAGAATTGAACAAGATTCACAAAGAGCTAACACTAGTGCACCTAGTTATTCTAGAAAGAAAAAGAAAAGGAAAAATGATAGGAGTTAGCATGCTCCTAGTGAACCTGAAATAGAGAAACCTCCTGATAATGATAATGAAGTTTCTATCTCTGATGCTGAAACCCAGTCTGGTAATGAACATTCACCAAGTGATAATGAAAAAGATTATGTTGATGTTCATGAAGACTCTCAACCAAATAATAAAAAACCAGACAATGATGTTGAGATAGAACCACCTGTTGATCTTGATAACCCACAACCTAAGAATAAAAGGTATGATAAAAGAGACTTTGTTGCTAGAAAACACAGTAAAGAAAGAGAACCGTGGGTTCAAAAACCTATGCCTTTTCCACCTAAGTCAAATAAAAAGAATGATGATGAAGAATTGCATGAGGACAAGCAAAGGTTTAAGCTTGGGGGAGTTGATACGTCTCGAACGTATCTACTTTTCCTAACGCTTTTCCTCTTGTTTTGGACTCTAATTTGCATGATTTGAATGAAACTAACCAGGGACTGACACTGTTTTCAGCAGAACAACCATGGTGTTGTTTTTGTGCAGAAATAAAAGTTCTAGAAATGGAACAAAACTTTGCGAGGATTTTTTATATCAATAATAAGAATTTCTGGAGCCAAGACCCACCAGAGGGGGCACCTGGGTGAGCACAACCCACCAGGGCGCGCCCCCCTCTCCAGGCGTGCCCAGGTGGGTTGTGCCCACCTGGTGGCCCTGCAAACCCCGAAATTGATGCTCTAAAATCCTACTTTTCCAGAAAAATCAGGGAGAAAGAATTACTGCGATCCACGAGACGGAGCCGCCGCCACCTCCTGTTCTTCCTCGGGAGGCCGGATCTGGAGTCCGTTTGGGGCTTCAGAGTGGGGGATCTTCGTTCTTCGTCATCACCAACCCTTCTCCATCACCAATTCCATGATGCTCCCCACCGGGAGTGAGTAATTCCTTCATAGGCTCGCTGGTCGGTGAGGAGTTGGATGAGATTCATCATGTAATCGAGTTAGTTTTGTTAGTGATTGATCCCCAGTATCCACTATGTTCTTAGATTGATGTTGCTATGACTTTGTCATGCTTAATGCTTGTCACTTTGGGCACATGTGCCATGATTTTAGATCTGAACCATGTATGTTATCATCATTATATCCATGTTCTAGATCCGATCTTGCAAGTTATAGTCACCTACTACGTGTTATGATCCGGCAACCCCGGAGTGACAGTAGTCGGGACCACTGTCGGTGGTGACTGTAGTTTGAGGAGTTCATGTATTCATTATGTGTTAATTCTTTGTTCGGGTTGTGTAACGCCCTCGATGCGGCTATATCTCCCACGTGTCGAAGCACGACTTAGAGGCATAACCGCATTGAAAGCAATGTCGCAAGTGAGGTAATCTTCACACAACCCATGTAATACATAAGGGAAACGATACATAGTTGGCTTACAATCGCCACTTCACACAAATGCATGAATAAAGCATTACATCATCCAAATACACACAAGGTCCGACTACGGAACCAAAATAAAAGAAGAACCCCAAATGCGACAAGGTCCGCGATCGACCCCAACTGGGCTCCACTACTGATCAACTAGAACGAAACAACACAAAGGACAAGATCTTCATCGAGCTCCTCCTGAGCTTGGTTGCGTCATCTGCACGGACTCATTGGCACCTGCAAACTGGTTTTGGAAGTATCTGTGAGTCACGGGGACTCAGCAATCTCACACCCTCGCGATCAAGACTATTTAAGCTTATGGGTAAGGTAAAAGGTATGAGGTGGAGCTGCAGCAAGCGACTAGCAAATATGGTGGCTAACATACGCAAATGAGAGCGAGAAGAGAAGGCAAAGCACGGTCGATAAAAGTATGATCAAGAAGTGATCCTAAAACAAACTTACGTCAAGCATAACTCCAACACCGTGTTCACTTCCCGGACTCCGCCAGAAAGAGACCATCACGGTTACACACGCAGTTGATTCATTTTAATTAAGGTCAACTTCAGGTTTTCTACAACCAGACATTAACAAATTCCCATCTGCCCATAACCGCGGGCATGGCTTTCGAAAGTTCAAATCCCTACAGGGGTATCCCAACTTAGCCCATGACAAGCTCTCACGGTCAACGAAGGAATAGACCTCCTCCCGAGACATTCCGATCAGACTCGGTATCCCGGTTCTTCAAGACATCCTCAACAATGGTAAAACAAGTCCAGCAAGACCGCCCGATGCGCCGACATCCTGATAGGAGCTGCACATATCTTGTTCTCAGGGCAACGCCGTATGAGCGCTCCATACAACTAAAACCAACCCTCAAGTTTCCCCGAGGTGGCGCTACAAAGGACTCTAGTTCGGACCAACACTTAGACAAGCATTGTCCCGGGGGAAAACAATACAACGGAGATGAACGAAGTTGAAAACACTCCATTAGAAAAGAGGGACAAAGAACATTGTGAAAACCTTGAGGTTGAAGGGAAGATTTATATAGAAAACACTCCGGTTAAGGAAGGGGATCAAGGAAGACCAAATTCGGGCAGCACTCCGGTTGAAAAGAGAGGAATTGAATAAGAACTTGATAAGGTGATATAACTTGAAAAGAGGGCACCACACTCCGGTTAAATGGACAATCATGAAAAGAACATGATCTTGACAAAACAAGAAGATGGGTTGAAGAGAACAACAACACGATGCCTCCGGAACGAAAGAATAGAATTTGTATCGACGGAACAAAAGAACGGAGAAGAAAACAACATCTTCTACTTCCAATGAGCTTGAAAAGCATCTTAAAGAGAAGGGTTACACGGAGTTGTTGGAACAATCCACAACGAAAAGAATAAACTTGATATGGTCTTATGGAAAACATCTCAAAACTGAGGTGAAATTCTGCCACTAACGGGAAAAAGAATTGGGTTGATAAGAACGAGGGGACGAGAAAGTATATCGCATCGGAAAGGATAAATGAAGAACTTGGATCATTTATAAGCACCATAATAACAACCATCCTTAGGGAAGGCTTCAGGTGAAATATAACCCAAGAGAACTCCAATGACGAGATTGATGGATTTGAAATATCTCATTCATGACAACATGTGAATCAAGAAACATGAATTCAAATTATCAAGAATGACATAATACCATCTCCAATGATACGGAAGAAAGAATTGCACTCCGGATTGCAAGATGAGAATGCTTGAGCTCCTTAGAAAAGAATCTCGATGAAAACTTCGAGAAGGGATTAAATCCTTGATGAATCCATCATGTAGAACCTTCATGAAGAACTCCGGTAATAAAAGAATGATCCAAAATAATTGAATGATGAAAAGAATAAGATTTAAGCCTCGCAATGGTTTAGATAGAGAACTCTGTGATAATATAATTGAAAGAGGTTGGAACTCCGGGCAAAAAGAGAAGATGAGACAAATGAAACCGAGAGTTTAAAGGGCCTCCGGAATAAGAATTAATCATTTGGATGAAACAAGAATAAGAATTACATTATGCTTATCCTTCATCAATTAAATTGATGCCAAGCAACGGATTTGGCACACTACTTATTCTCGTGCCAAGGATTAAGAGCGATATGACATAAACTTGAGAACGTCTTCGATGAATCCACCGATAGCATTGAAAACAACAAATGAATTGATATGATAACAAGGTAAGAAGAATCTTGAGCGAACCACCGTAAGAATTGAAAATGAACGAAGAAGAAAAATAAAGAAGCACCGGGAAGAATTAGAGAGAAAATGAAGATACTTGAGGGGAATTTACATAAAAGAGAACTAAGAGATCACGAGCCGATTAAAGATCACTTGAGCGAAACACCGGTAAAATTGGAGAATGATAGCTGAAAGCTGAGAATGAATAATCCCGAAATGATGGCCTCCGGATAATCAAACTTAGCAGAATCTTGAATTGCTCCGGATAGGTGAAAAGAATTCTCACGATCAAGACAATTACGAGAGGATGGCAACAAGCTAGAATCACGATTCTTGAAGAGAAAAGAGCAAGATTAAAGAGAAACTCTTCTTCGGTCTTCAACATCCGAGAATGACGACGAGTACACCACCAAGAATTATTGAGGCACACCGGAATGAAGAATGGAAAAGTTGAGCCAACAATGAAAAGAATTAGAAAGATCTTGGACAAGGGCATCTGACTGATGATAAATCATTCTTACATCCAACTTCAAAAGAATTTAGGATAGCTCCAGGAAAATAGAAGAGTCGGGTAAGATCCTGGAAAAGACCTGTGGGTTAGGGCCCACTCAAGAGAAACACCATTGAAATGATTTAAAAGAGAGAATGCACCGGTTGAATTAAAATGGCTTGAATGAGATACCAAGCTCGAAAGAGCTTGAACGAATCCAGAGTGGAAACACGAATCTTCGAGATATCTTGAGCACTTCGGAACAATTGAATAGCAAGCGGGGAATAATTATGAGGTGCACCGACATGTGAATAGCATTAGAAACAAAGAAAAGAATATGATCAATACTGAAAACTCGAATTGAATCCACCGGAGAAGGAAAAGCACGAAGACTGATGAACTTGAATCTCCGTTAGAATCGTCATGAGAATCACCGGATAAGAATATAGATGGAAAAGAATGGAGAGACTTCATAACCAAAAGATGGATACTTGATTAAGATTTTCAGTCCTTGAGGAAAAAGGGTGGGTGGGCGGGAAAAACAAAGGTAACTTGGAGACGGATGAAACAAACACCGTTGAGAAGAACTGATAATTGATCTTGCGAATATTGAAGTGCTCGGATCCACTTGAAGAGAGACACACCGGTTGAAAAGGATTGGCATGACAATCTCAATTAATATGAAGGGGTTTGGTATTCACATAGGAATATGAGAACACCATTTAGGAAAGGTATGGAATCAACACTTGACATTGAAGCAACTCGAATACCACAACTCAAAACAAAACAAGGATTGGCTTGCAGAATAAGCCAGAACAAACATATGATAGAGATTTCGTCCGAAGTTTTCGTGGTGGGGCCTACACGGGCTCGATCGTACAGCACCATCATGTACAAGGCAGTGCACATGACATATGAAGCATCCCTGAGTCGGCATAGCCAAGGACTCTTTAAGACACAACGAGACCACTGTAAAATCAACCGTGGATAGGCGGACCACTAGACGTCGAACCCCAATTTCATATCATACATCTGTCAAAAAGATATCCTAAGAGCTACTTGAATTCCCACTTATAAACTCCCGAAATTTTCCCAGTTATGCAATCAAGTGTTGGGGATACAGGGGAAGCATAATATCTCACCCAAAACTAGCAAATCCTATATCCAGCTGTATCCATCGTTCAACACATAACCAAGAAACCTTCGGAAATCATCTACCTCAACCTTCGAAAAGCATCCGTTATACAAGTTATGGCAATACTCCCGAACTCCCGCCCCAGTACTGGGTGGCGTCGAGGTTATCTCACCAACGAACTACATAAAAGAGATTTTCGATGTCGGCGAAACTAATCTCAGGTATTCCAGAATTGCAACGATAAAATTTTGACGACAACACCTCGGAGCTCAACTCCCCGGGACACTTCCACAAAACCCCTGACAGGAGGCACCAAGACAATGTTCTCGTCACAAAACCATCGGAACGATTCCAAGATACCCGCGTGATCCTAAAAAAGTTTTAGTGAAATTTGAGAAGAGAAGAGTGAAAACTCTATGTCAGGATGCCTTACCAGAGCGATGAAGGGACTGGGGAGTAAAAGAATTCCTAAACTCTCCGATACATAATTCCTAAATGACTCAAAACATTTTTTTTCTAGACTCAACAACGGCTGCTAAAAACGATCAAGTAGTGGGGCTCCTAAGGTCGGGGAAGGCTCTGATACCAACTTGTAACACCCTCGATGCGGCTATATCTCCCACGTGTCGAAGCACGACTTAGAGGCATAACCGCATTGAAAGCAATGTCTCAAGTGAGGTAATCTTCACACAACCCATGTAATACATAAGGGAAACGATACGTAGTTGGCTTACAATCGCCACTTCACACAAATACATGAATAAAGCATTACATCATCCAAATACACACAAGGTCCGACTACGGAACCAAAATAAAAGAAGAACCCCAAATGCGACAAGGTCCCCGATCGACCCCAACTGGGCTCCACTACTGATCAACTAGAATGAAACAACACAAAGGACAAGATCTTCATCGAGATCCTCCTGAGCTTGGTTGCCTCATCTGCACGGACTCATTGGCACCTGCAAACTGGTTTTGTAAGTATCTGTGAGTCACGGGGACTCAGCAATCTCACACCCTCGCGATCAAGACTATTTAAGCTTATGGGTAAGGTAAAAGGTATGAGGTGGAGCTGCAGCAAGCGACTAGCAAATATGGTGGCTAACATACGCAAATGAGAGCGAGAAGAGAAGGCAAAGCACGATCATAAAAGTATGATCAAGAAGTGATCCTAAAACAAACCTACGTCAAGCATAACTCCAACACTGTGTTCACTTCCCGGACTCCGCCGGAAAGAGACCATCACGGTTACACACGCAGTTGATTCATTTTAATTAAGGTCAACTTCAGGTTTTCTACAACCGGACATTAACAAATTCCCATCTGCCCATAACCACGGGCACGGCTTTCGAAAGTTCAAATCCCTGCAGGGGTGTCCCAACTTAGCCCATGACAAGCTCTCACGGTCAACGAAGGAATAGACCTCCTCCCGAGACATTCCGATCAGACTCGGTATCCCGGTTCTTCAAGACATCCTCGACAATGGTAAAACAAGTCCAGCAAGACCGCCCGATGCGCCGACATCCTGATAGGAGCTACACATATCTCGTTCTTAGGGCAACACCGGATGAGCGCTCCGTACAACTAAAACCATCCCTCAAGTTTCCCCGAGGTGGCGCTACAAAGGACTCTAGTTCGGACCAACACTTAGACAAGCACTGGCCCGGGAGGGTTAAAATAAAGATGACCCTCGGGATGCACGACTCCCAAGGGAAAAAGGCTAGGTGGCGAATGGTAAAACCAAGGTTGGGCCTTGCATGGAGGAGTTTTATTCAAAGCGAACTATCAAGGGGTTCCCATTATAACCCAACCGCGTAAGGAACGCAAAATCCGGGAACATAACACCGATATGACGAAAACTAGGGCGGCAAGAGTGGAACAAAACACTAGGCATAAGGCCCAGCTTCCACCCTTTACCAAGTATATAAATGCATTAATTAAATAAGATATATAGTGATATCCCAACAAGTAAACATGTTCCCAACAAGGAACAACAGCTCCATGTTCCAACAAGGAACAAACTTCAATCTTCACCTTCAACTAACAACGCTATAAGAGGGGCTGAGCAAAGCAGTAACATAGCCAAACAACGGTTTACTAGGACAAGGTGGGTTAGAGGCTTGGTTCAACAATATGGGAGGCATGATAAGCAAGTGGTAGGTATCGCAGCATAGGCATAGCAAAAGAGCGAGCAACTAGCAAGCAAAGATAGAAGTGATTTCGAGGGTATGATCATCTTGCCTGAAATCCTGCAAGGAAGAAAAACGAGTCCATGAAGAAGACAAACGGACGTAGACGAACGGGTCCTCACAAACACGACGTTACCAGAACCAACCCGAAGAAGCAAACACCGGAAAGAAGCACACAACATAGTAAACAAGCAACACATGATCATGGTATGATATGCGGGATGCGGTAGGCGATGCATATGCATGATTTGCAAAGGAATGAATGAACCTGGCCTCAACTTGGAAAACCAAGTGTGCCACTGGAAAGGTGAGATGAAATCGCTTGAAAACGATATAAAGATCACCGGAATCGGAGTTACGGTTTGGAAATGGTAAGCGATTCAAATATGGCACCGGTCTGCGATTTAAAGCAAGTAGCCATCTAAATGCAACAAGATGAACATGCTACAGCACCCAAACATGGCATCAGAATACATGGAAGGGATCCATTCATGATGCTTAACAAAAGTCTATCACTGAGCTACGGCCAATTCATCCATTAACAGGTTCAAACAAGCATGGCAAAAATGCATTTGGTAAACAGATTTCAGACTTAGTGAAATTAACACTTGTCAGGAATTTCAGATCAGATAGCACACTTTGGAGCATGAGAACTATATGCTACAGGACCTGAACATGGCAAATTAAAGCATGGCATGGAGCTACTCAAAGATCTTAACAAAAGTCCCTTAGTGACCTTGAGCCAAAAGGGATCAGAAAATACAATTGCAAGCATGTGAACATGGCAAAAACATAATCAGTTCTCAGACTTAGTGAAAACTGGAACATGCTGAAACAGATATCAAGTAGGCATGTTTACGAGCTCGATGCACTCACTACAGAGCAAGTCATGACAATCCAAGCATACACCCATCAAGACTACACATTATACAAGCTAGACATGGCAAGAACAATAACATAGCATGCACGAATCAACTACAACATCCCCGGCAAAATCGCTAACAAGTAGACAATCTGCCCAGATACATGAAATAGCAAAAGTAGAGCTCGATTGACTCGAGCTAGGGTGCTTCATAATTGCAAAAAAAGCATGGATGGATAGAGCACTACAATATTAACAAAACATCCTTACTGATCATCCTCAAAAGAGGCACGGATCACTAGGAAAACAACATGAACATATGGCAATATGAGATAAACAGATCAAGGACTTAGTGGAAATGCTAAGTCCCTGAAATCAGCATTACCAAGTGCCTCACTTTGTAGGCTTGTGCTAGTCACCACACACATCACAAAAATACATGGGTTGCACCTCTGGAAAGATGGCAAAACCCTTAACAAAACATATGTAGAGCTCATGGGCATATCATGCACACAATAATCATGGCAAAAATGACAAATATCTAAATGGAGCAGCAGATCTGACAAATATCTCAAGTAGCACTCTTCTAACAGCATTTAGGGCATCAAGATGAACTCAAATGAAAATGATGCAATGAGATGAAATGATGTGCTCTCTGAGACGAACATTTTGATATGCTATATGCTCAAATCAGAGTTACGGATGCGGAGTTACGACATGATGAATATGGGCATATGAAACATGGAAATCTCGAGGACTTAGTGGAATTTTACCCCGCGGGAAAAGTTAACGTGGGATGATGTGGTGCGGGACGGCGCGAATCCGGGAGGGAGCACAACGTTTGGTTCAGGGAGTGGTGGATCTCATCCCACTCCCCCGGATCTGGCCAGACCGGATCTCTGGCGACGAAAGACGGCGGAGGGCGGTGGAACTCCGGCGAGCACGGCGCGGGGTGGCGCCGTTGGACGACGCCGGCGAGGAGGCCCGTGGGTGGCGGCGGAAGGTGACCGGCCCGGCGACGAGTATGGTGGCGTCGGCGACGAGCCGGAGCGGCGGCGTAGATCCGTCGGGGCAGGGCCGGCGGGGTGCGGTGGCGGCGGGCCACGCTGGCGAGGGCG
>NC_041382.1:285431819-285479887 GCF_002162155.2 Triticum dicoccoides
ACTCGGGCGCGCGGCGGCGAACGGACGCGGGGCAGCGGCGGAATCCGGGCCCGGGCGGGCCCGCGATGGGCTTCCTCGGGCCGCGCGGTGGACGAGGGAGGCAGCGCCACATGGCGGCGCGCGAGTGGAGGAGGGAGGCGGCGGTGATGACGTGGCGCACTCCTATTGGTCGGGCGACGTGGCAGTGCGGCGGTGGACATGTCCGGCTCCGCCCGGACATGTCCGGCGGCGCGGTGGAGAAGAGGCTAGGGTTTCGTCCGTGAAAATGAACGGGATGCACATATTTATAGGTAGAGGGAGCTAGGATAGTCCAAATGAGGTGCGGTTTTCGGCCACGCGATCGTGATCGAACGCTCTAGATGATGGAGAGGGTTTTGGTGGGTTTTGGGCCAACATGGAGGGGTGTTGGGCTGCAACACACACGAGGCCTTTTCGGACCCTCGGTTAACCGTTGGAGCATCAAACGAAGTCCAAATGGTATGAAACTTGACAGGCGGTCTACCGGTAGTAAACCAAGGCCGCTTGGCAAGTCTCGGTCCAATCCGGAAATGTTTAACCCCCACACACGAAAGAAAGGTAGAAATGACCACCGGAGGAGAACGAAGCGCCGGAATGCAAAACGGACAACGGGGAAAATGCTCGGATGCATGAGACGAACATGTATGCAAATGAAATGCACATGATAACATGATATGCAATGCATGACACGCAAGCAATGACAATGCAACAACAGCGAATAACTGGACGACACCTGGCACATCGGTCTCGGGATGTTACAGGTTGTCCATTAAAAGGAGGCCTTAATATCCCTTAGTTTCCAATATGGACCCCGCTGCCGCGGGAGGGTAGGACAAAAGATGTCAAGCAAGTTCTCTCCATAAGCATGTATCACTATTTATGGAATGCATGCCTATATTATATCGATGAACTGGAGTTAGTATCATATCGCCCTAGGTTATAACTGTCTCCTGATGAATATCATCCAACAAGTCACCGATCCAATGCCTACGAATTTATATTATATTGTTCTTGCTAAGTTACTACTGCTATCATCACTGTTACACTTGCTACAAAATTATTGCTATCACTATTACCATTACTGCTACTACTATTATCAAAACTATCATACTACTTTGCTACTGATCACTTTGTTGGAGATAATTAATCTCCAGGTCGGGACACTTTTACTCAATGGCTTTATGACAGAAATATACAGGCAAATGAAGTTTGTTTATTCCTTGGGGATTTTAATTATATTAGAGGGCCAGAAAATCGCAACAAGCCAGGGGGTGATGTCAACGATATGTCCACCTTTAATGACATTATCCGCAAACACAATCTAGTGGAATTACCTATTAAAGGAAGATTATACACATGGAGTAACATGCAACAAGATCCACTTCTGGAGCAACTAGATTGGTTTTTTACCTCTACTCATTGGACAAGTGTTTACCCCAATACAATGGCCAAACCTCTTTGCAAGCCCACCTCGGATCACACACCCTGTGTTGTAACCATTGAGACAAAAATCCCTCGTGCCAAGCTCTTCAGGTTTGAATCATATTGGCTTCTGCACCCTGGCTTCATGGAGGTGGTTAAAAGAGTTTGGGATAAACCTATTGCTGTGAACAATGCGGCTACCGTTGTCTGTCATAAATTCAAGAATCTCCGACATGAGCTCAAATCTTGGAGTAAAAGCATTCCACAGCTCTCAGTGGCCATTAAGAACACAAATAAAACCCTCATAGACTTGGATGAGCTAGAAAATCAGGGGGCTCTCACACTCCCCGAGAACAACTTCCGCAAGATTATCAAAAATCATCTCCTTCAGTTATTGGACTATCAGAAACAGTATTGGAAGAAATGTTGCACCATTCGATGGGTTAAGTTTGGCGACAAAAACACAAAGTTTTTTCAAGTTGTGGCCACCAAAAGATATCGCAAAAACAACATTGCCAACCTGCAAACTTGTAACGCCCTCGATGCGGCTATATCTCCTACGTGTCAAAGCACGACTTAGAGGCATAACCGCATTGAAAGCAATGTCGCAAGTAAGGTAATCTTCACAGCAACCCATGTAAATAGATAAAAGGGGAAAAGGTACATAGTTGGCTTACACTCGCCACATCACACAAATACATGAATAACATTACAATCATCCAATACACTCATGGTCCGACTACGGTACCAAAATAAAGATCAACTCCCACATGCGACACGGTCCCCGATTGCCCCAACTGGGCACCACTACTGATCATCTGGGAAAGATACATAGTAACGACGAGAGTCTTCATCGAACTCCCACTTGAGCTCAAGCGCATCGTCTGGAACGGTATCATCGGTCCCTGCATCTGGTTTTGGAAGTAAACTGTGAGTCACGGGGACTCAGCAATCTCGCACCCTCGCGATCAAGACTATTTAAGCTTATAGGTAAGGCAAGGTATAATGTGGAGCTGCAGCAAGCGACTAGCATATATGGTGGCTAACCTGTTCGTAAAAGAGGGCGAGAAGAGAAGGCAAAGCACGGACGAAGAAACTATGATCAAGAAGTGATCCTAGAACAACCTACGTCAAGCATTACTCCAACACCTTGTTCACTTCCCGGACTCCGCCGAGAAGAGACCATCACGGTTACACACGCGGTTGATTCATTTTAATTAAGTTAAGTTTCAAGTTATCTACAACCAGACATTAACAAATTCCCATCTGCCCATAACCGCGGGCACGGCTTTCGAAAGTTCAAATCCCTGCAGGGGAGTCCCAACTTAGCCCATCACAAGCTCTCACGGTCAACGAAGGATATTCCTTCTCCCGAGACATTCCGATCAGACTCGGCATCTCGGTTTTACAAGACATCCACGACAATGGTAAAAACAAGTCCAACAACACCGCCCGAATGTGCCGACAAATCCCGATAGGAGCTGCACATATCTCGTTCTCAGGGCACACTCAGATGAGACTAGCTACGAGTAAAACCAACCCTCAAGTTTCCCCGAGGTGGCCCCGCAGGCAGCTCAGTCGGACCAACACTCAGAGGAGCATTGGCCCAGGGGGGTTTAAATAAAGATGACCCTTGGGCTTCGGAAACCCGAGGGAAAAAGAGGCTAGGTGGCAAATGGTAAAACCAAGGTTGGGCATTGCTAGAGGAGTTTTATTCAAAGCGAACTATCAAGGGGTTCCCATTATAACCCAACCGCGTAAGGAACGCAAAATCCGGGAACATAACATCGATATGACAGAAACTAGGGCGGCACGAGTGGAACAAAACACTAGGCAAAAGGCCGAGCCTTCCACCCTTTACCAAGTATATAGATGCATTAAGATAAACAAGATAATATGGTGATATCCCAACAATAAACAATGTTCCAACACGGAACGATCTCCAATCTTCACCTGCAACTAGCAACACTATAAAAGGGGTTGAGCAAAGTGGTAACATAGCCAATCAACGGTTTGCTAGGACATGGTGGGTTAGAGGTTTGACATGGCAATTTGGGAGGCATGATAAGAAAGTGGTAGGTATCGTAGCATAGGCATAGCAAAAGAGCGAGCAATCTAGCAAGCAAAGATAGAAGTGATTTCGAGGGTATGATCATCTTGCCTGCAAAGTTGTCAGAGTTGACTTGATCCTCGTAAGCAAACTCAACGGGCTCCTCGTTCACGAACTTGAGGTCCTGGTACATCTTTGTACTTCCAGGGTGGATAGAGAGGAGAGAATTGTGAGCCTCGTTCATAATGACTTTACGATGGTCACCTTTAGGCACAACAATGTGATCCTCGAAGAAGAGAGTATCCTTGTCATCAAGGCAATATCACTTGTACTTGGATTGACTCTTGGCAATCCCAATCTTCACCTTCTTCACCATAGCACCAAGAAGTTGAGCCTCGCAAATTTGATCTTCCAAAGTAGGAGAGACTTGGAGGTTGGCGAGGAAACCTTGAGGAACAACTTGCAAATTGAGTTTGCGGAAAGCTTCACAAAGCTCGGGTTGGTAAGGCTTGAGAATCAGACTGTTGCAGTAAGCCTTCCTGCTCAATGCGTCAGCAATTACATTGGCCTTGCCTGGAGTATATTCGATGCTCGGATTATACTCTTGAATCATTTCGACCCAATGAGTCTACCTGAGGTTGAGATTAGGCTGAGTGAAGATGTACTTGAGACTCTTGTGATAAGTGAAGATGTCCACTTTTCTTCCCAATAAGAGATGTCTCCAAGTCAAAAGAGCATGCACAACTGCCGCCAACTCTAGGTCATGAGTGGGGTAGTTCTTCTCGTTGGGCTTCAACTGGCGAGAGGTATAAGCCCCAACTTTCTTCTCTTGCATCAACACTGCACCAAGACCTTGAAAAGAGGCATCACAGAAGACCTCGAACGGTTTGGATTCATCAGGAGGAGTCAGAACTGGAGCAGTGACTAATTTCTCTTTCAAGGTGTTGAAAGCGATGTCACATTCCGGAGACCAAACATACTTCACGTGTTTCTGGAGAAGGTTTGAAAGAGGCTTCGCGATCTTTGAAAAGTTCTCAACAAACCTTTGACAGTAGCTTGCGAGACCAAGGAAGCTGCGGAGTTGCTTCACGTTCTGAGGTGGTTCCCAATTCACAATTGCAGACACCTTCTCAGGATTCACCGCTATGCCCTTGGCAGAGATGATATGCCCAAGGTAGAGAACCTCATCGAGCCAAAACTCGCACTTTGAAAACTTGGTGTAGAACTGATGTTCTCTGAGCTTATCCAGCACCAAACGCAAGTGCTTGGCATGATCTTCCTTGTTCTTGGAAAAGACCAAAATGTCATTGAGGTAGACCAAGACGAAGTCATTTGTGTAGGCATTGAAGATGAAGTTCATCATGCGAGAGAAAGTCGGAGGAGCGTTGACGAGGCCAAAAGACATGACAATGTATTCATATGAACCATAGCTTGTTCTAAAAGCCGTCTTGGGGATATCTTGCTCACGGATTCGAATCTGGTGATAGCCCATACGGAGATCAAGCTTGGAGAATACTTGAGCACCTTTGAGTTGTTCAAATAGCTCGTTGATGTTGGGAAGTGGGTACTTGTTCTTTATAGTCTTCTTGTTCAACGGACGGTAGTCAACACAAAGTCGGTCCGTTCCATCCTTCTTCTTCACAAAAAGAACTCCACAACCCCATGGAGAAGAACTAGGTCGGATGAGACCCATTCGCTCTTGAATATCGAGTTGCTTCTTCAGCTCCTTCAACTCTTCAGGTCCAAGCTTGTAAGGACGTTTGCAAACAGGTTCCCTGCCAGGCTCAAGATAGATGACGAATTCAACTGGCCGGTGCGGAGGCATTCCTGGAAGCTCTTCTGGAAAGACGTCTTGATATTCACAAACGACTGGAATTTGCAAGATGGCATCCAGTTCACCCTTCTCATTGAGAGAAAACAGACGGATGGTATTATCCCGAGCGGCAAAGACAATAACATCCTCAGATGAATGAGTCAATTGAATCTGCCTGGCTGCACAATCAAGCTGAGCCTTGTGCTTAGAAAGCCAGTCCATTCCGAGAATAAGATCAATACCCGAGTTACCAAGGACCATTGGAGAAGCCAGAAACTTGAAATCACCCATCATGATAGAAATATCTGGAACCATCATGCTAGAACTCAGACGCTTAGCCGGAGAAACAACTTGCAATGCTCTAGGTAATGCCTTAGTACCAAAATTGTTCTCTGATGCAAATGGGAATGACATGAAAGAATGCGATGCATCAGAGTCAAAATGTACTTTTGGAGGAACATCGTTAATAGGAAGGTTACCCATGATGACATCTGACGAGTCCTCTGCCTGAGCTGCATTCATCAAGTTGACCTTGGCGTGCTTGGAGTTATGCTTGACCACAACTGTACTTGCCGATCTCACAGGAGGAGGAGGAGGGAGGCGCCTCTAATTGAAGCATTCGTTGGCATAGTGACCCTTCTGTTGGCACTTGTTGCACGTGGCCTCTGAAAGCGGACGGTGATACGGAGCACTCGATCTTGGAGCTTGAGACGAAGTCTTGTTCTGAAAGCCAGGGTTGGATGGGTGGGAAGATCCACTGCCACCTTTGCTCTTCTGCTGATAAGGCTGACAGAACGGAGGAGGAGGAAGCCAATACTTCTGTTGCTTAGCCACTTGAGTTGAGGAAGAAGGAGTAGCATCTCTGACTTGCTTCTTGGAAGCATCGCACTTTAGTTGAGCAGTCTCTTGCTTCATTGCCATGTTGTAAAACTCATTGTACCTCTTGGGCTCAAAGAGGACGAGAGCTAGCTGGATTTCTCTTTGAGACCACCCCTGAACTGGTATATCATGATCTTCTCGTCAGGGACGTCTTGCTTAGCAAAACGGGCGAGCTTCTGAAACATTTTGTTGTACTCGTAAACAGACATAGAGCCTTGCTTCAGGTTGCGGAATTCCTCACGCTTGCTTTCATCCACGCTCTGAGTAATATGATGAGCTTTGAAGTCTTGACGGAATTCATCCTAGGTAATCACACAGCCTCCTCTGGAATCTTTGTACTGCTGAAACCATTCTGCAGCTTGGTCTTTGAGTTGGAAGGAAGTGAACTGGACAAAGTCCTCAGGCCTGACGTTACTGCACTCGAAATGCTTGCATATGTCCACGAGCCAATCATCAGCGTATGTTGCCTCAACACAATTGCTGAAGGTCTTTGGCTGGTTAGCAAGGAACTGGTTGAGTGTAGCAAACTGATTCTGATTGTTGCCATGACCCTGGTTCCCTTGGTTGAGCTCTTGAAGAAGTTGCATGATCAGCTGCATGTTTGCATTGGTAGCGGCCATCACAGCTTGCCATGCCTCTGGAGGTGGAGGTGGTGGTGGCGGATCAGGATTCGGAGTCGTGTGTGTTGGAGGAGCCATCTTGAAGAGGTTGACATCCATTAGCACACTGACAGACAAATATTGAAGCTGAATCAAACGGGTTGAAATTGCAACATAAAGTCTTCACATCCGAACAAAATGAACGAATGCATTCCAATTGAAATGGTCACATATCCATAAATAGAGAAGCCACTTAGAATTTAGGTAGAAGAATAAAACCAACAAGGTACGGACAAGAACGAATACTTGGTGAGGATTACCCAATCCCAAACCAAAATATCCGCGGAAGAAGAACTAGAGATATAAGAATTCCCACCTATGAAACTGCCGAACCTTTTCGGTTATGCAATCAGGTGTTGGGGATACAGGGGAAGCATAATATCTCACCCAAATCTAGCAAATCCTACATCCAGCTATATCCATCCTTCAACACATAACCGAGAAAAACTTCGGAAATCATTTACCTCAACCTTCGAAAAGCATCTGTTATACGAGTTATGGCAATACTCCCAAACTACCACCCCAGTACTGGGTGGCGTCGAGGTTATCTCACCAACAACTGCATAAAAGAGATTTTCGATGTCGGCGAAACTTAGGTATTCCAGAATCTCAACGATAAAATTGTGACAACAACACCTCGGAGCTCAACTCCCCGGGACACTGCCACAACCCCTAAATGACAGGAGGCACCAAGAAAAATGTTCTCGTCACAAATCGATCGGAACGATTCCAAGATACCCGCGTGATCCTAAAGAAATTTAGTGAAATTTGAGAAGAGAAGAGTCAAAACTCTACATCAGGATGCCTCACCAGAGTGATGAAGGGACTGGGGAGTAAAAAGAATCCCTAAACTCTCCGATATATATAATCGTAGATGACTCAAAACATTTTTCTAGACTCAACAACGCCAACGATTCGATCAAGCAGAGGGGCTCCTAAGGTCGGGGAAGGCTCTGATACCAACTTGTAACGCCCTCGATGCGGCTATATCTGCTACGTGTCGAAGCACGACTTAGAGGCATAACCGCATTGAAAGCAATGTCGCAAGTAAGGTAATCTTCACAGCAACCCATGTAAATAGATAAAAGGGGAAAAGGTACATAGTTGGCTTACACTCGCCACATCACACAAATACATGAATAACATTACAATCATCCAATACACTCATGGTCCGACTACGGTACCAAAATAAAGATCAACTCCCACATGCGACACGGTCCCCGATCGCCCCAACTGGGCACCACTACTAATCATTTGGGAAAGACACATAGTAACGACGAGAGTCTTCATCGAACTCCCACTTGAGCTCAAGCGCATCGTCTGGAACGGTATCATTGGTCCCTGCATCTGGTTTTGGAAGTAAACTGTGAGTCACGGGGACTCAGCAATCTCGCACCCTCGCGATCAAGACTATTTAAGCTTATAGGTAAGGCAAGGTATAATGTGGAGCTGCAGCAAGCGACTAGCATATATGGTGGCTAACCTGTTCGTAAAAGAGGGCGAGAAGAGAAGGCAAAGCACGGACGAAGAAACTATGATCAAGAAGTGATCCTAGAACAACCTACGTCAAGCATTACTCCAACACCTTGTTCACTTCCCGGACTCCGCCGAGAAGAGACCATCACGGTTACACACGCGGTTGATTCATTTTAATTAAGTTAAGTTTCAAGTTATCTACAACCAGACATTAACAAATTCCCATCTGCCCATAACCGCGGGCACGGCTTTCGAAAGTTCAAATCCCTGCAGGGGAGTCCCAACTTAGCCCATCACAAGCTCTCACGGTCAACGAAGGATATTCCTTCTCCCGAGACATTCCGATCAGACTCGGCATCTCGGTTTTACAAGACATCCACGACAATGGTAAAAACAAGTCCAACAACACCGCCCGAATGTGCCGACAAATCCTGATAGGAGCTGCACATATCTCGTTCTCAGGGCACACTCAGATGAGACTAGCTACGAGTAAAACCAACCCTCAAGTTTCCCCGAGGTGGCCCCGCAGGCAGCTCAGTCGGACCAACACTCAGAGGAGCATTGGCCCAGGGGGGTTTAAATAAAGATGACCCTTGGGCTCCGGAAACCCGAGGGAAAAAGAGGCTAGGTGGCAAATGGTAAAACCATGGTTGGGCATTGCTGGAGGAGTTTTATTCAAAGCGAACTATCAAGGGGTTCCCATTATAACCCAACCGCGTAAGGAACGCAAAATCCGGGAACATAACATCGATATGACAGAAACTAGGGCGGCACGAGTGGAACAAAACACTAGGCAAAAGGCCGAGCCTTCCACCCTTTACCAAGTATATAGATGCATTAAGATAAACAAGATAATATGGTGATATCCCAACAATAAACAATGTTCCAACACGGAACGATCTCCAATCTTCACCTACAACTAGCAACGCTATAAAAGGGGTTGAGCAAAGCGGTAACATAGCCAATCAACGGTTTGCTAGGACATGGTGGGTTAGAGGTTTGACATGGCAATTTGGGAGGCATGATAAGGAAGTGGTAGGTATCGTAGCATAGGCATAGCAAAAGAGCGAGCAATCTAGCAAGCAAAGATAGAAGTGATTTCGAGGGTATGATCATCTTGCCTGCAAAGTTGTCAGAGTTGACTTGATCCTCGTAAGCGAACTCAACGGGCTCCTCGTTCACGAACTCGTCTCCCGGCTCTACCCAAACAAGAACAACAACCAAACGGAACACAATCAACCACGTGCAATGCTCAAACAACATGATGCAAACATGGTATGCTATGCGAGATGCGGTATGTGATGCATATGCAAGATTTGACAAGGAATGATTGAACCTGGCCTCAACATGGAAATCCAAGAGTGCCACTGGAAAGGTGAGGTGATTTCAGTTGAAATTGATATAAAGATCACCGGAATCGGATGCATGGTTTGGAAATGGCAAGCAAAACAAATATGGCACCGGTCTGCGATAATCAGCAAGTGACCAACTAAATGCATCAAGATAAATATGCTACAGCGCTCAAACATAACAGCAAAATACATGGCAGGGATCCACTCATTATGCTTGACAAAAGATGAACACTGAGCTACGGCTAATTCATCCATTAACAGGTTCAAACAAACATGGCAAAAATGCAAATGATAACAGGTTTCAGACTTTGTGAAATTAACACAAGTTTGGAATTTAACATCAGGAAGCACACTTTAGAGCATGAAAACTACATGCTACGGGAATTTAACATGGCAAAGCAAGGCATGGCATGAAGCTACTCAAAGCACTTAACAAAAGTCCCTTAGTGACCTTGAGCCAAAAGGGATCAGAAAATATCATTGTAGGCATGTGAACATGGCAAAAACGTAAACAGATCTCAGACTTAGTGAAATTCCAGGACATGACAAAAACAGATTCAACATGGCATCTTTACAAGCTTGATTAACTCACTACAAGGCATTTCATGGCATGAGACAAGTTCTAGCATGAAGTATACATGAAAATGAAGCTAACCATGTGCCAAACCACCTCATAGCATGTTAGAAAAAAATCACACAAAAATGCCAAAACAACATCATGATATAAAATGACATGCTTATGAACTTGCTCAAATGCAGAAACTAATGCCACCACTGGGTTGGTGGGATTTTTCTACCCCAAAAACATATATAATATGTTGGGGTTGCTGTAGAAAAATCACCACAAATGCAATAAGTCAAACACTGCCTAAAAAGGTAGCTGACAGAAATGACATTTTCCTTATTTGGAAACGTTCAGAAATGGACTTGCCTGAACTGGAATAAGGTATCTTTCCCAAAATGGAAAGCGCTGGAATAATAAAAAAAAGAAATAAGAGGAGGGGGTGAGGATGACATGTGGTGCCCTGAGGAGTGTTAGTATGGCAGGTAGGGCCTTGCTGTCATACTCACGCATAATGCAAAAAAGGAGGGGGGGGGGTTAAACCGCACCATGGGAGGATCGAACCCAGGTCTCCCTGGAGTTAGAGCGTGGCCTTTGCCACTGGGCCAGGCGCTCATAGTTGGCATAAACAAGACCGGATACCTTATGTACTAGCATGAGGTCTGGCTAGTCTCCTCTACGCGTACAGAAAAGAAAACGACGACGATGCCAGCGAGCGAGGCGGCCGTATCCGAGGAGGTGGTGTCCCAGCGGGGGTGCGGACACGGAGGGGGGTTTAGCGCGTGCATGCGGAGCTACTGCGAGAGTAAGGGCGTTGGGTTCAACTCGAGCACGAGCTCATGGCGAGCTTGGCTTGGTACCGTCGGTGCAGAGGCTGAGCGAGTGACCTCTGAAGCTGGCGAGGCGAGGCGAGGCGAGCGGGCTGCGAGCGTGCACACGGGCAAGCGTGGCGAGGAGAACGCAGGTAGGTGGGAACCGGAGCACGGGGACGCGCGGGCGCGCTGCAGCAAGTACACACAACAAAACTGCAGACCTCGCCGGAGCACCGTGAGCACAGCAAAGACACGGATCGATCGAGCCTCACGGGGTCCTATATGCCATGGAAACAAAAGGGAGAGGTTGGTGCATTACCCAGCTCACCCTAGGACACGATGGGGTCGACGGAGACGAGCCGGAGATGACGCGAGGGAGCACTGAACTTGGTGGGGCTGCTGTCCGCGAAGCAGAGGTTGAAGATGTCATCGTGGTAGTCGATCCAGGGCCGTAGAGGTGCGTGCGTGAAGAAGAGGGCGGAGAGGTACTTGATGGTCCTCTCGACGGCAACAGGCGGGTCGGAGGCATGACGTGGACGGCTCCCCCGAGCTTGAGCTCTTGCTCGCTCGGGTCATGGTGGGCAGGGCGACGGCGAGGCACGTGGCACTAATCTAGGCGGCGGAGAGGGAAGAAGAGGAGGGGGATCGGTCGAGGGGAGACCCTAGGGCACCGGGGACGTCTTTTATATGGTCTAGGGACAAGCTCCGGCCGTCAAATCATCTGGCGTGCCGACGTGGCTGCTCTGGATGGCCTGCCGTACAGGAGGACGAAGCTCCTGTACACATGGGCTGATTGGGCTGCGGTGAGGGTGGATGGCTGGGCCGGGTGTGAGAAAAGGCCCAAGTGGCTGTGCTGGGAAGGTCCTCTCCTTCTCCTCTAAAATCCTAAACATTTAAAATCACAGCTGAAGAAAGGAAAAGGTCAGGGAGGTAGGAGATGTATTTGGCAGAAACGAAAATATCCCCGAGCTCCTGGAAATATGCTCTATTTAAATAAATTGGTATGGACAATTTTAGAGGTAGAAAAATAAAGCAAGTTTGAATAAAATTCAAACTTGATGCATTTTTGAACCCAACCAAAACAATTATAAAAGAGGTGAAAATTTGGCAGGGGGTTTCTGGACATGTAGCAAGATTTATATGGAGAAGATGAACATTTATGGAGGAGGGCAAGACGGCACTTCCAAAAAGGAAGAAGGAAGAAAAAGGAGGAGAGGTGATGATGCATAGAGGTGGTCATGTATGGATCAGACATGGATCAAGCAATAATATAACATGCATGAAACACACAATGCACATGAAGGGGATGATGAAATGCATCATGACAAGAAGCACAAATGCAACACTAAGATGAGGCCAATGATGCAACAAGATGGCAAGTAAAGACAAGACAAGGCAAGAAAGGGAACAAGGAAAACCCAAAATGAAAACCACAAGGAGGAAAAACACTTACTATTGAACATGACAAGGCTGGGTACATCTCCAATTATGGAAGTTTTACAACTGGGGTGTTACAAAACTCCTCATGGCCTAGTGGTGGAAGATTACAACGGCAAAGAGGCCCTCCTCTTCCATGCTTATTCGGACAGATTAGGCACCTCTAGCCCCACTCAAATGCAATTTGATCTCCCTTCTTTAATCATGCCTAATGCAAACCTTGATCACGTCACTCTTCCCTTCACGCATGAGGAAATTTACTTGGTCATTAAAGAAATGCCAGGTGATAGGGCCCCTGGCCCGGATGGTTTTAGTGGTCTTTTCCTTAAAGCGTGTTGGCCAATCATCAAGGCAGACTTCTACTCGTTGTATGATCAATTCCATGCAGGAACACTTAATCTCCAGAGCATTAATGATGGATTGATTACTCTGATCCCGAAGAATGTGTCTCCATCCACAGTCAATGATTACAGGCCAATCACACTACTAAATTGCTGCCTTAAACTCATTACTAAGCTCTTGGCCAACCGTCTGCAGAAGGTCATTCTGAAAATTATTCATCGTAACCAATATGGATTCATACGTGGAAGATCTATACAAGATTGCCTTGCATGGACATTCCAATACATCCCCCAATGCCAAGCTTCCAAATGCCCGATCGTTCTGCTAAAGCTAGATTTCGCCAAAGCCTCCGACACCATCGAGCATGACCCCATGATCAACATTATGAGCCATATGGGTTTTAATGAAAAGTGGTTTTCCTGGATAAATTCAATATTCTGTTCGGGCAGATCCTCCATCCTCCTAAACGGTGTTCCGGGCAGACAATTCCACTGTAGGCGTGGTGTCAGACAGGGCGATCCGATGTCTCCACTCATTTTCATACTGGCAGCCAACCTCCTTCAATCTGCCATTAATGAAGCCTATAGGGAGGGTAAAATCCAGCTTCCCTTCCCGTCTAACGGACAAATGGACTACCCTATTGTCCAATACGCCGATGATATGATTCTGCTCATGCCGGCTTGCCCTCATCCAGCCTTGATTATTAAAGGCATCCTCACCAAATATGCATAGTGCATAGGCCTTAAGATAAATTTCCACAAGTCAACACTAATTCCCATAAACTTGGACACGGATCTGGTTGTACAACTTGCTGCTATCTTCGAGTGTACAATTGGTACCATGCCTTTTACCTATCTTGGCCTGCCTCTGGGCACGTCTCGGCCTACCATTCATGACTTTATGCCCCTAGTCAGCACGGTTGAAAGAAGTTTGTCCTCAACACTGTCCCTTATGTCCCATGCCGGCAATCTGACTCTCCTCAACTCCATGGTTACCTCGCTTCTTATCTATGCAATGTGCATGTTACATTAACCACCCAAGCTCATTGAACTTCTGGACAAGATTAGGCGCAGATGCTTATGGATCAAGAAGACTGAACAAGGAGATAAATGCAACTCTCTGGCTGCCTGGGACATGGTTTGTAAACCAAAAAAATAAGGGAGGACTTGGAGTTGTCAATCTTCGAATACATAATGAAGCATTGCTTTTGAAATTCCTGCATAAATTCTACAACAAGATGGATATCCCTTGGGTGCAACTCACATGGGATTCGTACTACGCCCAAAAAATTCCACACGCTTGTGAGCCGGTTGGCTCGTTCTGGTGGAAGGACGTACTCAAGCTCACTCCTAAGTTTAGAGGTATTTCTCAAGTTAATATTGTGTGTGGTCCCATCCTCATGCTTTCTTCCACTCATTGGACGAAGATGTTTCTGTCAAAGACTTCTTGGGGATCATGTCACTGGGGGAAACATTTCACCTACCCTTGACCCCTAAAGCCTTTGCAAGGTCAGAGACATGCAAACAATTGCGGCTGAACTACAGCCCTCTATGACGGCCTCGGACATTTGGCACTACACGTGGGGCAAGACCATCTATAAATCAACTGATTACTATAGATTTTTCTTCAAAGACGTCCAGGTTCACCAGGTGTTCTGCTGGGTCTGGAAATCAAAATGCACGATGAAGTTGAATGTTTTTGCCTGGCTGCTCTTCCATGATAGGCTCAATACGAGGAAGATGCTGAAAAGAAGGCACTATAACATAGGAGATGACCACAATGGCCTCTTATGTGGAATGAATATCGAGGAAACGGTGGAACACATGATCTTCAACTGTTCTTTCAGTAAGCTATGCTGGGATAAGCTTGGGTTTAATTGGAAACCTTTCCATGGTTGCTTGCAAGCTATTGAGGCTCAAAAAATAGTCATCCTGCTCCTGTGTTCTTGGAGAAATTCATTGTGCATCCTGGAGCATTTGGAAGGAGATAAATAACAAACACTTTAGAGCAATAATACCATCCTTCAACTCCTGGCTGGACAGATTCAAGAAAGACTTCGGGCTTCTTCAACGCAGAGTCAAAGAGGAGTGTAGGCCCTTTGTAGTGAACTTTGTACACTCTCAATAGTTGTTGCTCTCTGTTTCATTTAGTTGACTTGTCACAAAGTTGTCAAGATGTACCCTGCCTCTTCCCCCCATATAAATACCCATTGAACAGTGTGCCCATTATTTTAATATATTAATACAGTAGGATCCTTTCCTACTGTTCACGGTCAAAAAAAACTCAGCTGCTAATACCTTCAAATATTCTTTGGCTCTCCTTGTGTCGAATCTATAAATTTGGGTTGAATACTCTACCCTCGAAAACTATTGTAATCCCCTATACTTTTGGGTTATCAAAATCTGGCCCGCGTTTGGTTTTTTCATCTCAGAGTTTTTCTCTATTTTTAGTGCATGCATAATTATAGAAATACCATCATTTTGAATTGTCAATAACTAAATAACCATGCTTCCAAATAAAACCTATCATATATGCATCATGCTCAAATTTTCTTGTACTTTCATATTCTGCAACTTTCATCCATGTTAAAATGTTTAAACTTGCTGTTTGTATTAATTTGCTTAAATGATATGCCAAAATTGTTCATTTCATAACTAAATAACTGTAGCTCCGAATTCAATAAACTATATATGTAACTTATCTAGAAAAATGCATTGATTAAATTGGTGCACTTTATTTCAATGTTTAACAACATTAAAATTGTGTTTTAGTCAGAACAGTACCAACTTTGAAATATGCATATGGGGATTTTCCGGAATTGTTGTTTGTTATTTCCGGCCTCATTTAAACTTGCCTAGATAGGTAGTTTAATTATGCTTCACCTCTTGCCATGTTAACCAACATTTAATATTGTCTTGTTCCTAAACGAGAGCAAACTAAATAACTTAAATGTGGTGTTTCATCAATATGCACCTCATTGCATATTGAGCTCCACTTAATTTGTAGATTTGTTTGTTGCACTTTGCCATGCCATGACTCATTAAACCGGACATGCATCATACTTGGTTGTGCATCATGGCATGTTTATGTGATGGTGTATTTACCGTGTTATTTTCTTCTTTCCAGTGTTGCTTCTTCTTGATAGTTCCGGTAACGTTGCGACTGTGAGGATTTGTTCGACTATGTGGGTTCGTCTTCTTCATGGACTCGATCTTCTTCCTAGCGGGATTTCAGGCAAGATGACTGTCGCCTTGGATATCATTACTATCTTTGCTATGCTAGTCATCTCAATGCTATCGCTATGTTGCGCTAGCTACCACTTGTTTATCAAGCCTTCCAAATTGCCATGGTAAGCCTCTAACCTTTTTCCACCATCCCAGTAAACCGTCGTTTGGCTATGTTACCGCTTTGCTCAGCCCCTCTTATAGCGTTGCTAGTTGCAGGTGCAATTGAAGTTTGTTCCATGTTGGGACATGGATATCATGGGATATCACAATATCTCTTATTTAATTAATGCAACTATATACTTGGCAAAGGGTGGAAGGCTTGGCCTTTTGCCTGGTGTTTTGTTCCACTCGTGCCGCCCTAGTTTCCGTCATACCAGTGTTATGTTCCTTGATTTTGCGTCCCTAACACGATGAGGGTTTGTGGGCCCCTCTTGACAGTTCTCTTTGAATAAAACTCTTCCAGCAAGGCCCAACATTGGTTTTACCATTTGCTCAACATAATAACTAAACCTGATATTAAATTTGACGCATAGGGAGTTAGCGCTACCCAAGGAGTAATTTAACATAATACAGGGGGCCAGTGCCGATGGTGTTGGTCCCAAACTAGAGTCGTGTGCGGCTTCCCCCGGGGAAACTAGGGTCTTAGTTGTTGTACATTGTGCTCATCCGGTCGTGGCCTAAGACGAGATACGAGCGGCTACTATCAGGGTGTCAGCACGCCGGGAGGTCTTGTTGGATTTGTTTTACCATTGTTGAAATGTCTTGCGCACCAGGATTCAAAGTCTCATCGGTGGGTCCCGAGATGGAGGATTGTCTCTACGGATCGTGCGTTTGTCATGGGCTAAGTTGGGACACCCCTGTAGGGTTTAAACTTTCGAGAGTCGTGCATGTGGTTATGTGGCAGATGGGAATTTTTAATATCTGGTTGTAGTGGACTTGAACTAAACTCCATTAAAATACACCAACCGCGTGCGTAACCGTGACTATCTCCTTTCTAGTGAGTCGAGAAGAGAACATGGTGCGGTTATGTTTGAACGTAAGTAGTTCAGGATCACTTCTTGATCATTACTAGTTTGCAACCATTTGCGTAGTTTCTCATCTTATTCTGGTACTCGTAAGTTAGCCACCATTCAATGCTTAGTTGCTTGCTGCAACCTCACCACTTATCCCTTCCATAACCATTATGCTTTACTAGTCTCGATACCCATGGTAATGGGATTGCTGAGTCCTCATGGCTCACAGATTACTACAACAATAGTTGCAGGTGCAGGTAATGTGATGAGCGTGATGTGAGAGCGATGTTTACTTGTTTTGGAGTTCTTCTTCTTCGATCTTGGGATAGGTTCCTGGTCGGTAGCCTGGGCTAGCAAGGTGGATGTCATTTGAATTTTTGTTTGTCTTGCATCCGTAGTCCGATGTTGTTCTCATGTATGAAGATTGATGTATTCTTGAGGCATTTGTATGCCTTTGTATGTATCCCCAGCTATTATGTAATGGTACGATGCAATGATATCCACCTTGCAAAAGCATTTCAATATGCGGCTCTATCCTTGGTGGGACCTTCGAGTTCCTCTTGGATAGGATCGCATATTGGGCATGACAAGTTGGTATCAGAGCCTCGGCCGACCATAGGAGCCCCCTTGATTGTTCGTAGTTGGTCGTTGTCGAGTCTAGAAGAAAACCTTTTTTGGAGTCTAGTAATATCGGGGAGTAGGAATTACTTTTACTCCTCAGCCCCTTCGTTGCTCTGGTAAGGAATCTTGACGTAGGTATTTTGACTTACTCCTCTTCCCCTTCAATTTTTTTAGGATCACGTAGGCTTCTTTTGATCGTTGTATTTTCAATCCTCTTTTCATCTGCCGCACTTCTCCTCGAGTTAATTCGGCCCTCTCTGTCTTTTGCAATATCAGTCCTTAGTTCTTTCTCAACGACGTTGTTTCCCCATCCGAAGATAAACAATGGCGTCTGGAGTTGTCTTTCTTTCTCCCACCCGCCCACCCTTTTATTCTCGGAGCCGGAGTCCTTAATCGAGTATCCATCCTACTTGTGCGAAGCCTTTGCATTCTTTCCTCGATTATTTCAACCAATGCTTTTCTCTTCAAGTTATTCGTCGGTTCCCAGTTCCAAGTTTCCTTTGTTTTTCCTGCCCTCCCACCACTTTTCTTCCCGGAGTTTGAGCCTCCATTCGAGCATCAATTTCATTCGTGTAGAGCCTCATCAGTCTTCCCTCAATTGTCTCAACCGGTGAATTCTCGTCAACTTCATCATGGTTCTTCTTGTTTTCTTTTCCGATGGATTCAATTCCAATTTTCGGGTTGATCACATTCTTTTCATTGACCGAAGTGTTTCCCCTTGCTCATTCACCTCTTGCCAGTTTATTCTTCCGGAGTGCTCAACACATCTCATAACATTCGTGTTTGTGTTCAAATTAATTCGAGGTTATCACCTTGTTCGAGTCTATCAATGGTTCCGGTGCATCATTTCTCATTCTAACAATCCTTTCCAATGGTGTTTCTTTCCAGTGGGCCCTAACCCCCATGTCTTTTCCAAGGATCTTACCTGACTCTTCTAATTTTCCCAGAGTTATTCTCATATTCTTTTCAAGTATGACGTAAAAATGGATTCCATCGGTCACATGCCTTCTCCAAGATCATTTCCAAATTCTTTTCATCTTTGGTTCAACATTTCCTCTTTTCATTCTTCCGGAGTATCTCAACAATTTTGGTGGTGTTCCTCATTATCATTCTCAACAATTGAAGACTGAAGAAGAGTTTTCCTCCAAATCTTGTCTATTCTCTTGAAGATTCGTGGTTCTAGCTTCATGCTATCCTCTCGAATTATTTCGTTTGTCAGAATTCTTTCATGCCCATCCGAAGCTTTTCAGGAGTTTCTTTCCTTTCTTGATCACCCTAAGGGCATCATTTCGGAATATTACTCATTCTCGGCTTTCTGCTCTCGTTTTCCCATTCTTACCGGTGCCTCATTCGAGTATTCTTTAATAAGCTTGTGATCTCTTCATTCTCTTGTATCTAAATCCCCTCAAGTATCTTTGTTTGTATCTAATTCTTCATGATGTTTTGTTCTCCTTTCCTTATTATTTTTCAAATTCTTATGGTGGTTTGTTCAAGATTCCTTTTCCTGTGTTACCATATCAATTCATTCGTTCTTTCCAAAATCCTACTGGTGGTTCGCTAAAGACCTTCTTTAAGTTTGCGCTATATCTCTCTCTTTAATCCTTTCAAAGAAGAATAAGTAGTATGCCAAATCCGTTGCTTTTCATCAATTCTAATTGGTGAAGGATATGCATAACATAATTCATATTCTTGTTTCTTCCAAGTGATTAATTCCTTCTTTCGGAGTTCATCATGGCAAAAATTCTCGGTTCAAATGTTTCATCTTTTCCTTTCCGGAATTCCAAGTTTTCTCGGTTATATCATTGGAAAGCTCCATCTAAAATCATTGCAGTCTTCAAATCTTGTTCTTTTCATCCTTCAATTCTTTTCTATAATCCTTTTGTTACTGGAGTTCTTCATGGTGGTTCATTAAGAATTTAATTCATTCTTCAAGTGTTCACCAAGATTCTTGTTGGAGGAGCTCAAGTATCTTTTCTTCTTGCGTCTTGAGGTGCAATTAATTCTCTGCATTATTTTGAACTGGAGTTTTGCATTTCTTCGTTCTTCTCAGCTATTCAATCATTTCGTAGTGGCAGAAATTCACCTCAAGTTCTGAGATGTTCTCCATAAGCCCACACAAGCTTATGCTTTTTGTTGCTGATTTTCCAACAACTCCGTTCAATCCTTAGTTATAAGGATGCTTTTCAAATTCATTTGCGATAGAAGATGTTGTTTTCTCCTCTGTTCTTTTCATTACACTCTTTCAATTGTTCCGGAGGCATTGTGTTGTTGCTCTCGTCAAGTATCGTTCCATCTTGTTGAGTTCAGGTTCTATTCCATCCATGTTGAACCAGAGTGCTCTCTAAATTTTCTTTTTATTATTCCTTGTCTATCTCGCTTAACAGGAGTGGTTTCAATGTCTCTCTTGTCACTCAATCTCTTGGTTCTCGTCGTATTTCCTTGTTTTCCTCATTTTACCGGAGAGCCTCAATCTCTATCATCTCCGTTGTACCCTTTCTTCCAAGTATTTTCAACATCTCAAGGTTCTTTGGTTTCATTCATTTATCTATTCCTCTTCTGTCTCGTTCCTAAGATCTCGAGACAAGATCTCTTGTTAGTGGGAGAGTGTTGTGACACCCCGAGACCGATGCTCTAGTTACCTTCCATTTATTTCGTCGTCGTTGTGTGTTTCAATTGTTTGTTGCCATGATCTTGATGAGTGCCATTGACATATTTTGCTTCTTGCATCATGTTCATCTTATATTATATTGAATTGTGCCATCCTTGCTTGCTTGCCATGGTCGTCTCACTTGCTTTGTTCTATGCTTCATGATGTGCTATTGCCAATGTCATTTTTGTTGCATTTGCATCATGAGCATCATGCCTTGGTTTGCATCTTGAAGTTTTGTTGTGTGCTTGTTATCTTTGTGAACTCCTTCTCCGCATCTTCTTTGTTGTTTCATCTTGCCCTTTCCATCTAAAATATCATCAAGTGCAACACCCCATCACAAGCTTCTTCCTTTCAATTCTCACCCATTTATTGCAAGTGGCATTTTCCTGTCCCGGTTAAATGTTCATTCTTTCCCTATAAATCTTGCACATTCCCTACAGCCTCTCTGCCAAATGTCAGGTCCTTTGGACTTGTTTTGGTTGCGCTCAAAAATGGCTCAAGTTTGAATTAAATTCAAACTTTAATTATTTTTATATCCTTAAAAATGTTCAAACCAGTTTATCCAAATTATGCATATTTCTAGGACTCCATAAATATCTTCATCCCTGCCAAATTCCATATCTTCCCTTGCCTTTCTTTTCTTCCAAGTTTTCTGTCTGAAGAAAAAAAGGAAGGAAAATAAATGTAGCAAGAGAGAGAGAGAGAGCCCAGCAGTAGTTGCAGTAGCCCAGCAGCAGCCCACTTAGCCCTCCGGTTCCTATTCTCACGCAAAACACAGCCAACCCTATCTTTCACTCATCCAACGTGGCAACGCGGAAACCATGGGTCAGTGGGCGAGACTGTAGTGCTCACCACCTTTCTCCTACCTCTCTTCCTATGCTTTACACGCTCTCCATGGCCACTGTAGCTGAGCCCGAGCCCGTGCGCCCCTCTATAAAGCCACCCCGGGGCTCGCCGTAGGGTTTCTCTACTTCCTCCCTCTTCCCTTTGCGCTGCCACCTCTCCACAAATCCCCTCTCGCACCCTACCCCTGCTGCTTCTAGAAGCCATCGCCATGGTCGAGGCGTGCCGCGGCTCTGCTCCTGCGAAGGAGCTCCAACACCGGCCCCTTCTTCCTCTACGCGCACCATGACACCCCCACAACCCCGTTCCCGTTGCAATCTAAGGCCGGAGATGCCAAGTCCATCGACGCCTTCTTCCCCTGCTTCCTCTGCTTCTCAGACCTAAGGACGTCACCCCAACCAGCAGCTCATCGTTGCCCACTTCTTCATCTCTCGGCCTCCTCGTCGTATCCCTCGAGCCCCTCGTGAGCAGCCGCTCCTCCCAGCCCCTCTTCCGCTTTGATTTCGTCGTCTTAGTCGCCAATACTCGTGCCCTCAGTTCGTCCGCCATGGGCGATCTCGAGTTTGAGCTCGTGCTCATGTCGCTGCTTCTGCTCGTTGATTCCACTCACACAGCCTCCACGCTCGCCCCGCACTGCACGCATCCATGCATGTCGTCTTCGTTCCAGTCTGCAGCCATGGCCGTAGCCATGTGACCCATGTCCAGCGAGGCTTGGCCTCAACGCACGCCTACCCACCCCACCTATGCATCCACACATGCCTCCTTCCGCAGCTCTCTGCACGAACACATGCACCCTGGCACGTTTCCGCACCCCCGCTGGTCGTCTGCAACCATAGCAGGGGTTGCTGCTGGCTTCCATCGTCGGCGATCCCCGTGCGCACGCTTCAGTTTTGGTCCTGGTCACAATGTGCATATGCCTTATCTTCTATCGATCTCCCCTTGCATCACGATCACATAGCTAGCCCAGTGGCTAGCGCAGCCACTATCCATGCGAGGGGTCTCAGGTTTGAGTCCCAGGAACCCCAATTTTTTGCTCTGTTTTTCGTTTACTGTTGCACGCACACACACTCAGCGCTCACTCGGGCCAATTCCTCCTGGGCCGCTGCCGGTTGCTGCAATCTGGCCCACATTTTTTTTCATCTCAGAGTTTTTCTCTATTTTCAGTGCATGCATAATTACAGAAATGCCATCATTTTGAATTGTCAATAACTAAATAACCATGCTTCCAAATAAAACTTGTCATATATGCATCATGCTCAGATTTTCCTGTACTTCCATATTCTGCAACTTTCATCCATGTTAAAATGTTTAAACTTGTTGTTTGTATTAATTTGCTTAAATGATATGCTAAAATGGTTTATTTCATAACTAAATAACCGTAGCTCTGAATTAAATAAACTATATATGTAACTTGTCTAGAAAAAATGCATATATTAACTTGGTGCACTTTATTTCCCTATTTAACAACATTAAAATGGTGTTTTAGTCAGAACGATGCCAACTTTGAAATATGCATGTGGGGATTTTCCGGAATTGTTGTTTGTTATTTCCAACCTCATTTAAACTTGCCTAGATAAGTAGTTTAATTATGCTTCACCTCTTTACATGTTAACCAACATTTAATCGTGTCTTGTTCCTAGACGAGAGCAAACTAAATAACTTGAATGCGGTGTTCCATCAATATGCGAGCTCCACTTAATTTGTAGAATAGTTTGTTGCACTTTGCCATGCCATGACTCATTAAACCAGACATGCACCATACATGGTTGTGCATCATGCCATGTTTATGTGATGGTGTGTTTACCGTGTTGTTTGCTTCTTTCCGTTGTTGCTTCTTCTTGATAGTTCTAGTAACATTGTGATTGTGAGGATTTGTTCGACTATGTGGGTTCGTCTTCTTCGTGGACTCAATCTTCTTCCTAGCGGGATTTCAAGAAAGAAGACCGTCACCTTTGATCTCACTATTATATTTGCTATGCTAGTCGTCTCGATCCTATCGCTATGTCGTGCTACCTACCTAACCTTTTTCCACCATCCCAGCAAACTGTTGTTTGGCTATATTACCGCTTTGCTCAGCCCCTCTTATAGTGTTGCTAGTTGCAAGTGCAGTTGCAGTTCGTTCCATGTTGGGACATGGATATCATGGGATATCACAATATCTCTTATTTAATTAATGCATCTATATACTTGGTAAAGGGTGGAAGGCTTGGCCTTTTGCCTGGTGTTTTGGTTTGCCTCCCTAGTTTCCCTCATACCAGTGTTATGTTCCTTGATTTTGCGTCCCTGACATGGTGAGGGTTTATGGGCCCCTCTTGATAGTTCACTTTCAGTAAAACTCTTCCAGCAAGGCCCAACATTGGTTTTACCATTTGCTCAACATAATAACTAAACCTAATATTAAATTTGACACATAGGGAGTTAGCGCTACCCGAGGAGTAATTTAACATAATACAAGGGGCCAGTGTCGATGGTGTTGGTCCCAAACTAGAGTCGTGTGTGGCTTCCCCCGGGGAAACTAGGGTCTTAGTTGTTGTACATTGTGCTCATCGATCGTGGCCTAAGACGAGATACGAGCGACTACTATCAGGGTGTCGGACACTGGGAGGTCTTGCTGGATTTGTTTTACCATTGTCGAAATGTCTTGTGCATCAGGATTCTGAGTCTGATCAAAGGGTCCCGAGATGGAGGATTGTCTCCGCGGATCGTGAGCTTGTCATGGGCTAAGTTGGGACACCCCTACAGGGTTTAAATTTTTTAGAGCCGTGCCCACGGTTATGTGGTAGATGGTAATTTTTTAATATCCGATTGTACTGGAGTTGAACTAAACTCAATTAAAATACAACAACCGCGTGCGTAACCGTGACTGTCTCCTTTCGAGTGAGTCGAGAAGAGAATAGAGTGGGGTTATGTTTGAAAGTATGTAGTTCAAGATCACTTCTTGATCATTACTAGTTTGTGACCGTTTGTGTAGTTTCTCATCTTATTCTGGTACTCGTAAGTTAGCCACCATTTAATGCTTAGTCACTTGCTGCAACCTCAGCACTTATCCTTTCCATAATAGTTAAGCTTTGCTAGTCTTGATACCCATGGTAATGGGATAGCTGAGTCCTCATGGCTCACACATTACTACAACCACAGTTGCAGGTGCAGGTAGTGCGATGATCATGACGTGAGAGCGATGTTTACTTGTTTTGGAGTTCTTCTTCTTCGATCTTGGGATAGGTTCCTAGTTGGTAGCCTAGGCTAGCAGGGTGGATGTCGTTTGAGTTCCTGTTTGTGTTGCATCCGTAGTCGGATGTTTTTTTTTTGAGGAATTGGACAGTGGGAGAGGCTCCCACTGTGTTTGTATTACTCAAAAACAGGGTACAATGTACATGGCGTTTTTACCTGGCGCCTTACCTCCACCTGTGGAGGCTAGGGCTACTACTACTTTATATGGTGGTGGCAATCAAGGGGGTTCTAAGCTAATTACAAAGGAGAGAATAAAGTCTCTCACATCTTCTCTGGTTCTATGTTGGAGCAGGGCAAAGTCATGTTTGAAACGTTGGAGCCATGATAGAATAGTTGGTGGGATGCTTCTGAAATGTTTGTTATTCCTCTCTTTCCAAATGCTCCAAGCCGCTTGAAGGAAAACATCCATGAACATGGGACTGCTCCAATCATGAGCTGCCATGCTGATCCACCGAAGCCTTGAACCAGTTTGCTGCCAAGTTATTCCTAGAATGGACCAACATCGTTGGCTAAAGGGGCACTAGAAGATCATGTGTTCGACAGTCTCTTCAATTTGCTGATCACAAAGAAGGCAGTTGTAATCGTCCCCAATATTGTAGTGTCTCCTCTTTAGCATGTTACGTGTGTTTAAGCGGTCGGAGAGAAGAATCCACCCAAAGACCTTAATTTTGAGCGTTGACCTGGCCTCCCAGAGCCACTTGTATGATTGATGTGCATGCACCTCTCGAAAATAGAATTTGTAGTATTTGATGGCCTTAAAATCCACTGAGCCCCAACGGTAAGTCCAGTTATCGTGTGGGGTCGGATCAGTAGCGTTGCCAACATGCCTCACCTCTTGCTGAAGATCACGGATTTCTTGCATTGCTTGGGCTGATAGTGGGAGGTGAAACGTTTCATGCAGAGATGTGGATCCCAGGAAATCCTTGACCGAAATATCTTCATTTTTTGCAAAGGAGAAGGCGCGCTGGTACTTTTCATCGAGAGTGGCGTCGAGCCACAGGTCTTTCCACATGAGCATTGTAGCTCCATCATGCACAATGGCTTTAGAAATCCCTCTGTAAATCGGGGTGAGCTTGAGAACATCTCTCCACCAGAATGATCCGCATGGTTCCATGGCATGGGGGATTTTGTTTGTATAGTATGTGGACCACACAAGCTCCACCCAAGGTACATCGTGCTTGTTGTAGAATTTATGCAGATATTTGAGAAGGAGGACATCGCTTTGTATGCGTAGGTTGATTATACCAAGGCCTCCACACTGTTTTGGTCTACACACCATACTCCAGGCCGCAAGGGAATTGCATTTGTCCCCATGTTCTGTCTTCTTTGTCCATAGACACTTCCTTCGCAGTTTATCAAGCAGTTCAATTATCTTTGGTGGCAGTCTGAGAGTGCACAAAGCAAAGATGACTAGTGAAGTGATCATGGTATTGAGTAGAGATAGCCTGGCTCCATACGACATCAAGGCCAGAGTGCTTGACATCCGACGTTCCATTGTACAAACAAGCGGCATTAAATCTTGAACTGAGGGCTTGGTTGTCCCGAGAGGTAACCCTAGGTAAGTGAAGGGCATGGAACCAACATTACATCCAAAGATATTGGAGAGCTCATTGTAGCAGGCAGCCTCACAGTTAATTGGGATCAGTGTGGACTTGTGGAAGTTTATCTTGAGCCCAATGGAGTCAGCGTAGTCAGTGAAAATGTTTTTGATTGTGACGGCTTGGACAGGGCATGCAGGAAGAAGAATGAGTGTGTCGTCCGCGTATTGTATCACAGGGTAGTCGTGTTGGTTCTCTCTGGGGAACGGTAGCTGGATTCGGCCATGTCTGAAAGCGTCATTGATTGCAGCCTGTAAGAGGTCAGCCGCCAATACAAAAATCAAGGGAGAGAATGGGTCACCCTGTCGAACACCACATTTACAGTTGAATTGACGACCCGGTACCCCATTTAGAAGCACCGCTGACTTGCCAGAGGAGAAAATGCATTTTACCCAATTGAGCCATCTGTCATCAAATCCCATATGTTGCATAATCATAAGCATAGCATCATGTTCGATCGTATCAAAGGCCTTTGCGAAATCCAGTTTTAGGAGGATGATCTTTTCCTTGGAGGCTTGACACTGATGGATATATTCGAACGCCCAGGCTAGACAGTCCTGTAGTGATCGGCCTTTTAGGAATCCATATTGGTTTCGATGAACGATTTTAAGAATGAGCTTTTGTAGTCGGTTGGCAAGAAGTTTTGTGAGAATCTTAAGACAACAATTCAACAAAGTGATTGGTCTAAAATCAGAGACATTCTCTGGGGAGCGAACCTTAGGAATGAGTGTAATAAACCCCTCATTGATGCTTTCAAGATTTAGGGTCCCCTCATAGAACTGGTTGCATAGATCATAGAAGTCGTTCTTAATAATATGCCAGCATTTTTTGATAAAGATACCAGAGAAACCATCTGGTCCTGGAGCTCGGTCGGTCGGCATTTCGTTAACGATCACATCTATCTCCTGCTTGGTGAAGGGGACAGTAAGTGTCTCCAATCCCTCAACTTTTTTGATGATATCAGGGAGGTTGAATTTCATTTGGAATTCGCCTGATTTCCCCAACCGCTCTTTAAATGTATGATAAATGATTGCCTCTTTACCCGCGTGGTCATCTACGACCGATCCATCCGACAGTTTGAGTGTTGGTATTGTGTTTCGTCTGTATCTCTCCGATGCCAGAGCTTTCAGAAATTTAGGGTCTTCGTCTCCAAATTTGATCCAACGGATAGTGCATCTTTTTTGCCAGTATTGTCGTTGATAGCCCAACAACCGAAGGAGGTGCCTTTTCAGGATTGTCCTGAAGTTCTGCTCTGGTGTGGAGAGGGCTCTAATGTTTTCAATAGCATCAAGATTGGCTAATGCAAGATTAGAATTGTCGATCGCCACTGTTAGTTTAGAGAATTTTTTACTCCACCGCTTCAACTCATATCTGAGTGCTTTGAATTTTCTGGCTAGCAAAGTGGCTGCATTGGAGGTATGCTTGAAGGTTCTTGACCAGACCGATTGGACTAACTCAAAGAAACCAGGATGTTCAGTCCAATAAGATTCGAACCTAAAATTTTTACTGCGTGGAATGGATGTTTCAATTTTCACCACACACGAGATATGATCAGAAACTGGTTTTCCCAAGGGCACCACTATTGCGTTTGGGTATGAAGATGTCCAATTGTTGGAAGTGAGGAACCAGTCTAACTGTTCGAGCAATGGATCAATCTGCATATTGCTCCATGTGTAGGCCCTGCCCTTGATTGGCAGTTCAATTAGCTGATTCGATCGAATGATGTCGTTAAAAGTGATCATGTCATTTGGATTACCTCCAGGCTTGTTCCTGTTGTCGGGGCCACGTATGTAATTAAAGTCTCCCAATAAAAGCCAATCATCATTAGATGGAATATTAAGATGTCGGAGCCAATTTTTATAAGTCACTCTAGAATCCCCTTGGCATGGGCCATAAATATTCACCAGCGTCCATTCCTGGGAAGACTGTGTGGAACAAAACTTAATGGCCAACGCAAAATCTTCTGCCAGAATCACAGAGCCAGTAAAGATGGCACTATTCCAGATTGTGACGATCCCTCCCGAGGCCCCATTCGAAGGTATGTAAGCAAATTTGTCAAATCTCTTCGGGCAGCAAGATTTAATGAACATATTATCAATGGTGGGTTTTTTTGTTTCTTGCAGACAAATGATAGCACAACCACTAGAAGCGATAGCATTAGATAGCGCTAAAAGTTTAGGTTCAGAGTTTAAGCCACGTACATTCCAGCATAGGATGTTCCAATTCAACAAAGAAGACATGAAAGGATAAAGCAAAATAGGTAAGCCTCTCAGCAGGCACTTTCAGATACTTCAAGCCTGGGGCGGGCCGTCCGCAGAATCCGCCATGAGAGCTTCTTCAGAGACCTCGGCTGGCGGGATGGCGCACTTGCTAATTCCAATGTGCTGCAGAACCTGAATTGGAGTAGGCGGCGGGATGTAGTCCCCCTGATTGACTGTGTGATCAACAACCTCCATAGGAGTATCAGTAGCAGAGGGTACAACTCGGGGTTTAACTTTAGAGGGTTTTGGCTTAGTGTCAGAGACAGAGGGTACCTTAAACCCATCATATTTGTTGGATCTATTGCTGCGATGCACCTCCAGCACAGATGCTGGAGCTTTGGCTTTGCCTTTCCTGACTACTGAAGTGCCTGCACCCAGATCCACCGCATGAGGAGCAATCAAAGTCTTGGTGGCTTCAGTTTGAGGAAGCACTGCATCATCCGGAGCAGTTAGGCTCAGAGCATTAGTGTTAGTAGGAATGGTCACATCTGACGGCACATCCTGATCGAGGCCAGCATCAATCTCAGTAATGACAACCTTGGAAGTAGCAGCCCGGGGGAGAATGGCAGATTCCTCAAGAGACACATGCGCATCATCTCCCTGGTGTAGAGCCCATGAGGTGTGACCAGGAATGAGGATAGTATGAGAGGCAGAGTCAGCAGAGTGTTTGACAGTTTTAGATGCTGACCGAACAGAGAAATGCCCATTTGTCTCCTCAACATTGACCGAGAATTGCACTGAACTATCCCGAAAACCAAAACCTGAACTCCAAGGGCCAAAAGCAGCAATGATAGGCCGAATAGCAGCAGTGAGGTAGGTGTTGAGCCTTAGCATAGGCACACACTCATTCAGCAAGAGCGAGGCATAGCTGTCATGATCTGAAAGCATGGAGAACTGCATACCAGCATTGGATATAGTCAGGGTCAGTTCAATACTGTTTACCTCAGGTGGAGCCGCGATCGGGCCCTGGACAGAATCACTGGACTGAGCTGTGTCGACAGACAAAACACCCAAGGCCGATCCATTAACAGAAAGCAGTTGGTTGAAGATGTTTAAAGGGACGATGGCGAAACCATCAGACAGAGTAGCACTGGAGTCCAAGCTGCTAAAAACAGAGATTGAGTCGTTCCAAGCAGCAACCGGACTATCTTGCAGGTTATTGAGAGGATGAATGCCATGGTGCACCTGCAAACCTTCTCCAGCTAGCCAGGCCTGGAAGTTGAACATTGCGGGAGGTGTATGTGGCGGGGATGGGGGCCAGACTCCCCAATTAGGTTGAAATTGCACTTCATCATCTACCACCTGTTCTGCATTGTCATTTCCTGGCTGAGCATTGGCCTTGGCGGCCACATTCTGAGCGATCCAATTGTGAAGCTGCATTTGATAAATCTGTTCAGCAGTGAGGTTCTCTCCATGAAGTGGGTGGGGAATTCCATCTTCGGGAGGAGGATCCTCAGTGGTCGGCGGGACATCTGGGATGTGCGCATTCCAGTCACTGCTCCTTAACATAGTGACGGCCACAGTCCAGCTCTAGCGAGCGCCTCCAAGCTGGCGCAACACCATACTCTTAGGAACGAATCGAAGATGTATCACCCTGACTTTCAGAAGCACGAATCGACGGTCCCCTCTTGGGTTATGCCATTCAACCAACTGACCAAACTTATCGACAGATTTATGCATATAGTGTTGAGTCTGATAATCATACGGAAAACCAATGTACAGCAACCAGATCTCCGGCCCGAAAGAAGTCAGACGCATGTTCAGAGCAGCATCATGAGGAACAAAGGATATCACTACCGGCTCATCAAACTCCTCCTCATCAAGCTCAAAGGTGGTACCAACTACTGCATCCCTAATGAGCGTGTTGGGAAAACCAAAGATACCAACACCAAGAGGGTGGTCGCCTACTTCAGTCGGAAAAAACTCGGATTCATGAAGCAAACCTTCAATGATGTGGCGGAGAGCCGCCTTGCGGTGAAAGGGGATGTCCCTGTTTGCTTCAGCAATGGCGAGGAAGTCGTGGCGCAGCGGAGGGATTGGACCAACCACCATGTCGTCACGCACCCTACGGTCAGGCGGCCCGAGCTCGACGGTCATGCCCGGCGGGAGGTAGGGGATGACATTGATTGGAAAGTTAGCCATGGTTGTGGTGGTGCTCTGCAACGAAGCAGAGGACGGTGTGAAGGTCGAGGTAGAATGCGGAGCGGCGGCCCTTGGGAGAGACTTGGGGACCCAGCGCCACCCCTTTTTTCCTGTGTTGATGAAGCAGGATGAAGCCAGGTGTCCATCGCGCCCGCAATTGTGACATCGAAGGGTCCCACTCGACCACTGCGATTTCCAGTCCAGTTTGGTAGGTGCGGTTAATGGTGGGGGTAGATCAGAAGAATGATTCTGTGGCTGATTATGATTAGCATGGGAATTATTCTTTCCCAAAGTAGAAATCCTGATCAATGCAGTTTGTCGATAATTGTGTGGATTCACATTTGTTTCCAAAGTGGTTTTGTGATCCTTAGCAGAAGGGAAAATCCGGAAAATGCGATTACTTGCCAACCCCTCAGTTGAAACCTGTCGAGAGATGTCACTTTTGTCATGTGAGCCAGCGGAGATAACATCCTGGTGGGCCAGCTCAAGCTTGGGCCTCCAGTAGAAGCGAGCCGCCTTGTGGTCATCACAACAGTTGGGGGTGTGGCCCATAAAGGTGCAGCATCTACAGTAAAGCGCGCCCGGGCACCCAAAAGTGAAGTGGGTAGTAGCACCACAAATGTAGCAAGATGGGCCAGGCAATGGGCTGGTTGAAATGCCCTCCAACTTATTCGAAGTAATTGGATTCAAGGAGCCACAAACACAGGGTGAGTGCTCATAGGTAGTACAATGTTTGTCAGGGCAGGAGTCAGCCAAATGACCCGAGGCCGTGCAAGATGAGCACAAATTCAATCTCGTGTGGATATAATCTTGAGACGGTACACTGTTGAGCTTCCAGACGTTCGCAATATGTTGCTCCGTGTGGCCGACACGTCGAAAGTCCAGAATATGCAATAGAATGAAATTAGGGATAGATTGCCAATTGTCCTTTTTAAACCGACAACCTTCAAATCTTGTATTATGAGCCATAACACTGCCACACTGAAAAGAAGGGAGACTTCCAAAAGAAATATTTGCCATTAATGCTGATGAACCCAGATCCTTGGATGGCGCCTTGCCAAAAGAGTTTGAATTTGACACATTTGCTGAAAGGTCCTTCGCTGGCGACCATACTTGCTCGGCAGACATAGTCGACGGTTCAATAAGATTAAACTTTTGTAATTCAGCACATGTACTAAGATCAGAACTCTGACCAGCAGCAAGAAATGAGAGATTGGTTCTTATAGCAATTAGGGATCGTGAAGCGACCTCAGGACTGTGAACATCGGAATGCCAAACATTGTCCAAACATCTTGGAGGAGTATGGCCATGGCGATAAAGTTGAAAGTGGCAAACAAAGTCTGGCCAAACTCGATCTTTGAGACCATAGATAAAATGTCCAACACGATTAGAGGCCACCGAGAATCGAAATGACCGACCCTCAAGATGATGCACATTGAGACCAGAAGGTAAACCCCCGATGCAACATTGTAAGGCAATGGCCACAGATTCTTTAGATAAGGGGAAGGAGGCAGACGAAAAATACACAACCAAGAAAAATTCCTTGGTAGATCCATCGGGGAGGAAATGAACAGAGGATCCAAACCGTCTACGCACCTGATCTGCGACTGCAAGGCCGGGTGAGAAGTCCCAATGTAGGAGGCCCTCCATGGAAGCCTAGTTCATGGTGTTCCATGGCTTGGTGGTGGTGGAGGAACGTTGGAGGAGGTGGTGGAGGTGGTGGTGTTCCATCTGGTGGTGGTATGTTATCCGTAGTCGGATGTTGTTCTCATGTATGAAGTTTGATGTATTCTTGAGGCATTTGTATGCCTTTGTATGTATCCCCAGCTATTATGTAATGGTACGACATAATGATATCGACCTTGCGAAAGAGTTTCAATATGCGGCTCTATCCTTGGTGGGACCTTCGAGTTCCTCTCGGATAGGATCGCATATTGTGCGTGACACCCCTCTCTCTCTCTCTCTAAGCAATTGGACATGTTTTTCGGTTTGGTTTTCACTTGAGGACAAACAAGGTCTAAGCTTGGGGGAGTTGATACGTCCATTTTGCATAATAATGTTTTTATGCATAATAATGCTTTATGCAGTAATTCTAATGCCTTTTCTTTCATAATATGCAACGTTTACATAAAGAGGGAGAATGTCGGTAGGTGGAATTCTGGACCTGAAAAAGTTACGTCAGAGTTACCTATTCTGTACAACTCCAAATCAGTTGGAAATTTATGAAGAATTATTTTAGAATATATTAAAAATGCCGGAGCAAATAACCACCAGAGGGGGGCCACCGGTGAACACAAGACACTAGGGAGTGCCAGGCTCCCCAACAGCGCCCTGGTAGGTTGTGGCCAGCCTAGCCCACCTCCGGTGCCCATCTTCTGGTATATAGGTCATTTTGACCTAGAAAAAATAAGGGGAGGACTTTCTGGATGGAGCGCCGCCATATCGAGGCGGAACTTGGGCAGGAGCACTTTTGCCCTCCAGCAGAGCGATTCCCTTGAGGGAACTTCCCTCCCAAAGGGGAAAATGGAAGCCATCGTCATCACCAACAACCCTCTCATCTTTAGGAGGCCAATCTCCATCAACATCTTCAACAACACCATCTCCTCTCAAACCCTAGTTCATCTCTCATGTTCAATCTTTGTACCGGAACATCGAATTGGTACCTGTGGGTCACTAGTAGTGTTGATTACATCTTGTAGTTGATTACTATATGGTTTATTTGGTGGAAGATTATATGTTCAGATCCATTATGCTATTTAGTACCCCTCTGATCTTGAGCATGATTATCATTTGTCAGTAGTTACTTTTGTTCTTGAGGTCACGGGAGAAGTCATGTTGCAAGTAATCATGTGAACTTAATATGTGTTCGATATTTTGATGATATGTATGTTGCGATTCCCTTAGTGGTGTCATATGAATGTCGACTACATGGCACTTCACCATATTTGGGCCTAAGGGGATGCATTATGGAGTAGTTATTAGATGATGGGTTGCTAGAGTAACAGAAGCTTAAACCCTAGTTTATGCCCTACTTCGTAAGGGACTGATTTGGATCCAAATGTTTAATGCTATGGTTAGATTTTATCTTAATACTTTTCTCGTAGTTGTGGATACTTGCGAGGGGGTTAATCATAAGTGGGGCATTTTTTCAAGTAAGAACAACACCCAAGCACTAGTCTACCCACATATCAAATTATCAAAGTAGAGAATGTGAATCAAACCAACATGATGAAGGTGACTAGATGAAATTGCCGCGTGCCCTCAAGAACACTATGCTTATTATAAGAGACTATTTTGGTCTGTCCTTTGCCACAAAAGGATTGGCCAACCTTGCTGCACTTTATTTACTGTTACCGTTACTTGTCCGTTACAAATTATCTTGCTAACAAACTAACTATTCCTGACCATTTCAGTGCTTGCAGAAAATACCTTGCTGAAAACCACTTGTCATTTCCTTCTACTCCTCATTGGGTTTGACACTCTTACTTATCAAAAGGACTACGATTGATCCCCTATAGTTTTGGGTCATCACCTACCACACAGACGAGCCCGACACGTCAGAAGTCCGGGACGGGAATGGAAAACCATGGCACAACAAGAACAAGCGATGGCACAACGGCAGTGAAGCTGATGATACGGTAGTAATTGTCAGATTAAGCAACCCCAAGTCAGGACCGCAAAAAATCCCTCTAAAGGGAACCGGGATGGCCTGATTGCGTTAGATAAGATCCTAGACAAACCATGCCAGATCCATGGCACCTCAGATAAGGTCGTCAACCACACCAACCATAATTGTTGGGTGATCAAACAGGCCAACAAGCTTACAACCAAGGAACAAGACAAGGGTCCCCGCAACGAGGACGATGACGAGCCTCACGGGCCAAACAATGGCGGCCGGAAACAATTCCCTCCAGAGGTAAAAACTATGAACAAGATCTATGTCACACATATACCCAAGAAGGAGTGGAAGCGGGCACTTCGGGATGTCTACGCCATAGAGTCGATGGCCCTGAAATACAACCCATGGTCGGCTTGCCTAATCACCTTCGACCGAAGAGACCACCCGACCAGTATCCGTCATGGAGGAATGGTGGCTCTGGTGCTCGACCCCATTGTAGATGGATAACACCTCACAAGAGTCCTTATGGACGGAGGTAGTAGCCTCAACCTGATTTACTCAGATACAGTGTGGAAGATGGGAATCGATCCATCAAGGATCCAACCTAGCAACACCACCTTTGAAGGGATAATCCCAGGCGTCGAGGCATGCTGCTCGGGCATTGTCACCCTGTCGGTAGTCCTCGGCTCGCCAGACAACTTCCGCAGCAAGGACTTGATCTTCGATATCGTCCCTTTTCGCAGTGGTTACCATGCACTCCTCGGCCATACAATGTTCACTCGCTTCAATGTCGTTACCCACTATGCATATATGAAGCTCAAGATGCTTGGACTTAAGGGTGTAATTACCGTTAACGTCAACACCGAGCGCTCGCTCCAAACTGAGGAGCACACATTAGCTCTAGCGGCTGAAATCTAGGCCGGCAAAGAGGCGTCAAAGACCCAGGCTCACATCAAGGCGCTAGACGCAGACGAATGAGCCCGAGCCATAGCACCGCTTCTAGAGCCTTCCTACACTCACCCTAAAGAGGCATACGCTCCCCACAGCACAACCTCTTCATCCGCGAAATACGTACCTCGGGTACACAATTTTGCACTTAAAATACCATGGGCAGTTGTGGGAGCAAAACGATTGAAGGCCCAAGTACTTGGTTCGACGGAACCACGGCGAAATATGTGTTTGGACTATTAACAGGTAGCATCTAGGACCTGATTAGCGTAAATCTGATATATTGCAGCAGCTTCTCAAGACCCTCTCTCAAGGGCCCGCTCGCCGATCTCTATCCTTCCTGTCTACGGAACCCTACCAAAGAGCAAAGGCACAGACATGCAACAGGGTGCAGTAGGGACGTCAAACCACTCATAGAGGCCCTGTGTAAACCTTTTCTCTATCAAATACATTTTTAAAGTATATGTACAGTTGCTTCGGCAGATTGAATTGTAAGGTTGGACGTAACTAGTTCATCGGAAATAAATACCATATTTTCCATGGTCTCATTGCAGTCATTTATGTTGCATACCTTTTTCCAGTTTATCATGCCGAAACAAACTAGTTCGATACATGCCTTTTCAAAAGATGCGATCGGCTAATAGACCGGGGGCTCAACTGCAAAACTTTCCTTAAGAATCAGTCTGGCACTATTTTTTATGTGCTCAGCGTCGCGGATTTGGCATTATAGGAATCAGTTCCAAATTATGTCTTTGGTCAATAGTTGGGTTGCCTGGCTCCTGTCTTTTCCCTCTTACGTTCTGCATTATTCGGCTAAGAAGGTAAAGGGAGAACCGATGTGATTGTACTTCTAGCTCACCTGGTTAAGTACCTCAGTGGATAAAGCCAAAAACTGACTATCATAATAAATGAGAACTGGTCGGCAATTGATGACCCACAAGTATAGGGGATCTACCGTAGTCCTTTCGATAAGTAAGAGTGTCGAACCCAACGAGGAGCAGAAGGAAATGATAAGCGGTTTTCAGCAAGGTATTCTCTGCAAGCACTGAAATTATCGGTAATAGATAGTTTTGTGATAAGGTAATTGGTAACGAGTAGCAAGTAATAAAAGTAAATAAGGTGCAGCAAGATGGCCCAATCCTTTTTGTAGCAAAGGAGAAGCCTGGACAAACTCTTATATGATGTAAAGCGCTCCCGAAGACACATGGGAATTATCTTCAAGCTAGTTTTCATCACGATCATATGATTCGCATTCGGTACTTTGATAATCTGATATGTGGGTGGACCGGTGCTTGGGTACTATCTTTACTTGGACAAGCATCCCACCTATGATTAACCCCTATTGCAAGCATCCACAACAACAACAGAAGTATTAAGGTAAACCTAACCATAGCATGAAACATATGGATCCAAATCAGCCCCTTACGAAGCAACGCATAAACTAGGGTTTAAGCCTCTGTCATTCTAGCAACCCATCATCTACTTATTACTTCCCAATGCCTCCCTCTAGGACCAAACAATGCTGAAGTGTCATGTAGTCGACGTTCACATGACACCACTAGAGGGGTGACAACATAAATCTCATCAAAATATCGAACGAATACCAAATTCACATGACTACTAATAGCAAGACTCCTCCCATGTCCTCAGGAACAAACGTAACTACTCACAAAGCATATTCATGTTCATAATAAGAGGGGTATTAATATGCATAATGGATCTAAACATATGATCTTCCACCAAGTAAACCAACTAGCATCAACTACAAGGAGTAATCACCACGACTAGCAAGCCACAGGTACCAATCTGAGGTTTGGATACAAAGATTGGATACAAGAGATGAACTAGGGTTTGAGATGAGATGGTGCTGGTGAAGATGTTGATGGAGATTGACCCCCTCCCGATGAGAGGATCTTTGGTGATGACGATGGTGATGATTTCCCCCTCCCGAAGGGAAGTTTCCCCAGCAGAACAGCTCCACTGGAGCCCTGTATTGGTTCCGCCAAGGTTCCGCCTCGTGGCGGTGGAGTCTCGTCCCGAAAGCTTGCTTATGATTTTTTCCTCAACGAAAGACTCCATATAGCAGAAGATGGGCATCGGAGGGCCACCAGGGGGCCCACGAGGCAGGGGGCGCGCCCAGGGGGTAGGGCGCACCCCCCACCCTCGTGGCCAGGGTGTGGCCCCCCTTTGGAACTTCTTGCGTAGAGTATTTTTATATGTTCTGGAAATAGCTTCTGTGAAGTTTCAGGACTTTTGGAGCTGTGCAGAATAGGTGTGTAATATTTGCTCCTTTTCAAGCCCTGAATCCCAGCTGTCGGCATTCTCCCTCTTTATGTAAACCTTGTAAAATAAGAGATAATAGGCATAAGTATTGTTACATAATGTGTAATTACAGCCCATAATGCAATAAATATCGATATAAAAGCATGATGCAAAATGGACGTATCAACTCCCCCAAGCTTAGACCTCGCTTGTCCTCAAGCGAAAGCCGAAATTGAAAAATATGTCCACATGTTTAGAGATAGAGTTGTCAATAAGAATAAAATACGGACATGAGGGCATCATGATCATTCTTAGAACAGCAACATATTGTCATAAGATCTCGTATGCTAAAGTAACAATTCAATCACAATTTCAAGTATGAATCATAAACTTCATTGAGAACCAACAAACTCTAATCTCAGTCATTGAGGCAATAGCAATTTATCATAACATAGGAAAGAGTCAATATAAGAGCTTTTTAGCAAGTCCACATACTCAACCATCTTTTAGTCTTTCACAAGTGCTAACACGCACACAATATTTATGGGTATGAAGTTTTAATCGGACACGGAGAAAGATAGGGGCTTATAGTTTTGCCTCCCAATGTTTTACCTCAAGGGTAATGTCAACAATAATAGTTCATGGAGACTCACATCCAATTAGCTATATATATCAGGATCTTTCCAACACATTGTGCTTGCCAAAGGATAAAATGCAAAAAGGAAAGGTGAAGATCACCATGACTCTTATGTAAGGTAGAAGATAAAAGTAAAAGATAGGCCCTTCACAGAGGGAAGCAGAGGTTGTCATGCGCTTTTATGGTTGGATGCATGAAATCTTAATGCAAAAGAATGTCACTTTATATTGCCACTTGTGATATGGACCTTTATTATGCAGTCCATCGCTTTTATTTCTTCCATATCATAAGATCGTATGACGCTTATTTTCTCCGCACTAATAAGTCATACATATTTAGAGAGCAATTTTTATTGCTTGCACCGATGACAACTTACTTGAAGGATCTTACTCAATCCATAGGTAGATATGGTGGACTCTCATGGCAAAACTGGGTTTAGGGATATTTGGAAGCACAAGTAGTATCTCTACTTGGTGCAAAGAAATTGGCTAGCATGAGAGGGAGAGGCAAGCTCAGCATGTTGAATGATCCATGACAATATAATTTATCTTAGATGAAAGAAAACATAACCCATTACGTTGTCTTTCTTGTCCTACGTCAACTCTTAGCATGTCATACTTTAATGAGTGCTCACAATCATAAAAGATGTCCAAGATAGTATATTTATATGTGAACCTCTCTTTCTTTATTACTTCTGTTCATTGCAACGATGACCAAAACTATGTTTGTAAACTCTCAACAACTTTTATTCATCATACTCTTTATATGTGAGCTCTTTACTCTCCATAAGATCCATATGACCTATTTATTTCTTTTTATTTCTTCCCTTTTATTTTATTTAATTCCCTCAAGATCATAGCAAAACAATCAAGCCCTTGACTCAACACTAATCGTTATTATATAGCTCACAGACTCGATTACATAAGGGGATCATAAAGCAAAACTCACAACTAGATCATACTAAAACTTTATTCTACTAGATAAAGATATTACTAAAAGGATCAAACTAAGAAAAACGGTAAAGATAAAAGTGATGGTGATTCGATACCGGGGCACTCCCCCAAGCTTGGCAGTTGCCAAGGGGAGTGCCCATACCAATGTGATTATATCTCCTTCTTTGTCGGTGAAGAGGATGTTGGTGATGATGGATAGTCGCACATCGAGCGTAGGAGGTCTTCCAACTTGCGGATAATGCCCTTGAGTGTGATGATGTGCTCCTTCAACAAAATATTTTCACGTGTGAGATACTTGTTTTGTATACGAGCTAACTCAATCATCTTGAAAGCTTCGATCTCAGTTGGGGTAAGAAGATTGTGATCAAGTTGAAGGATGTCTTCTGCTGCCGGGACTTGGTCCTCCGTGGCCTTCTTGATCCCTTCATCCTTGTTGATCTCCATAGGTTCTTCCCTCTTCAGCTCTATCTTCATTAGCCAAGCATCGTTGTCACCATTGTTGGAGGAGGGAGACGACATAATGCCTAGCCTTGATAACCTTGACAGAAAACAGCTCGAGACAAAGACAAGAGATATTTGCGTGATACGGTGGTCAAAACCTTCGGGAGATTATATAATAAATTTTTGCCGACCAAAAGAAGTATCGTGCAAGAAAACGGAGTTGGAGAGCACACGCGGTGCCCACGAGGTAGGGGGCGCACCCAGGGGGGTAGGGCGTGCCTCCCACCCTCGTGCGAGCCCCGTGTCCTTTCTGGTCTGCTTCTTATTTTCCTATTTTATTAAATATTCCAAAATGGAGAAATATTGCCATTGGAACTATTTTGAAGTCGGTTTACTTACCGTACCACATACCTATTCCTTTTTGGAGTCTGAAACGTTCCGGAAAGTGTCCCTTATGTATTCCTCCGGGGTTACGATTTGAATAATATTAGTTTCAATATTTATAGGATTACCTGAGATATAATGTTTAATTCTTTGACCGTTCACCACCCTCGGATTTGTGCCTTCGAAGTTGTTGATTTTTATGGCACTGGAATGATAGACCTCCTCGATAACGTAAGGACCTTCCCATTTAGAGAGAAGTTTGCCAGCAAAAAATCTTAAACGAGAGTTATATAGAAATACATAATCACCTACACTAAACTCATGCTTTTGTATCTTTTTATCATGCCATCTTTTAATTTTTTCTTTAAACAGCTTGGCATTTTCATAAGCCTGGGTTCTCCATTCATCAAGTGAGCTAATGTCAAATAACCTCTTCTCACCGGCAAGTTTGAAATCATAGTTGAGCTCTTTAATGGCCCAATATGACTTATGTTCTAGTTCAAGAGGTAAGTGACATGCTTTACCATAAACCATTTTATACGGAGCATACCCATAGGATTTTTATATGTAGTTCTATAGGCCCATAATGCATCATCAAGTTTCTTGGACCAATTCCTTCTAGATCTATTAACAGTCTTTTGCAAAATTAATTTGAGCTCTCTGTTACTCAATTCTACTTGACCAGTAAACTGTGCGTGATATGGAGATGCAATTCTATGATTAACGTCATACTTAGCAAGCATTTTACGAAAGGCACCATGAATAAAATGTGAACCACCATCAGTCATTAAATATCTAGGGACTCCAAACCTCGGGAAAATAACTTCTTTAAGCATCTTAATAGAGGTGTTATGATCAGCACTACTAGTTGGAATACCTTCTACCCACTCAGTAACGTAATCAACAGCAACTAAAATATGTGTATACCCATTAGAGGAAGGAAAAGGTCCCATATAATCAAAGCCCCAAACATCAAATGGTTCAATAACAAGTGAATAATTCATAGGCATTTCTTGACGTCTACTAATATTACCAATTCTTTGACATTTATCACAAGAAAAGAAAAACTTACGGGCATCCTTGAAGAGAGTAGGCCAATAAAAACCGGATTGCAATACCTTGTCTGCAGTTCTATCTCTAGCATGGTGTCCTCCGTAAGCCTTGGAGTGACACTTGCGTAGGATCTGTTCCTGTTCATGCTCAGGTACACAACGTCTAATAACACCATCTACTCCTTTATAAAGATGTGGGTCATCCCAAAAGTAATGTCTTAGAAGAACATTTTACTTTTGCTGGTATGTGAAACTAGGTGGTATAAATTTAGCAAGAATATAATTAGCATAATCAGCATACCATGGAGCAGTTTGAGAAGCATTTATGACATTTAATTGTTCATCAGGAAAGCTATCATCAATAGGTAGTGGGTCATCAGGAACATTCTCTAACCTAGACAAGTTGTCTGCAACGGGGTTCTCAGCTCCCTTTCTATCAATAATATGCAAATCAAATTCTTCTAACAAGAGAACCCATCTAATAAGTCTAGGTTTAGCATCTTTCTTTTCCATAAAGTATTTAATAGCAGCATGATCAGTGTGAATAGTTACTTTAGAATCAACAATATAAGGTCTGAACTTATCACAAGCAAATACAACTGCTAAAAATTCTTTTTCAGTGGTAGCATAATTTCTCTGGGCATTGTCTAGAGTTTTACTAGCATATTGAATAACATTTAATTTCTTATCAACTCTTTTCCCTAGAACAGCACCTACAGCATAATCACTAGCATCACACATAATTTCAAAGGGTAAATTCTAATCAAGTGGCTGAACGATAGGTGCAGAAATCAATGCTTTCTTAAGTATTTCAAATGCTTCTACACAATCATCATCAAAGACAAAAGGAATATCTTTTTTTAATAGATTAGTTAGAGGCCGAGAAATTTTTGAGAAGTCCTTAACGAACCTCCTATAAAAACCGGCGTGACCGAGGAAGCTTCTTATACCATTAATGTCCTTGGGACATGGCATCTTTTAAATAGCATCAACTTTAGCTTTATCAACTTCAATACCTCTTTCAGAAATTTTATTCCCCAAGACAATACCTTCATTAACCATAAAGTGGCATTTCTCCCAATTCAAGACAAGATTAGTTTCTTCACATCTCTACAAAACTTGATCAAGGTTTCTTAAGCAATCATCAAAAGAGGATCCATAAACGGAGAAATCGTCCATAAAAACCTCACATATCTTTTCACAGAAGTCAGAGAATATAGCCATCATGCATCTTTGAAAGGTAGCATGTGCATTACATAAACCAAAAGGCATACGTCTATAAGCAAAAGTACCGAAAGGGCAAGTAAATGTGGTCTTTGATTGATCACCAGCTGACACAGGTATTTGAGAGAAGCCAGAGTAACCATCTAGAAAGCAAAAATGTGTGTGTTTGGATAATCTTTCAAGCATTTGATCAATAAAAGGCAAGGGGTAATGATCTTTTTTAGTTGCCTCATTTAATTTGCGGAAATCAATTACCATCCCATAACCTGTAATAATTCTTTGCAGAATCAATTCATCTTTATCATTAGGAACAACAGTAATACCTCCCTTCTTGGGGACATAATGGACAGGACTTACCCATTGACTATCAGCAACGGGATAAATTATACCTGCCTCAAGGAGCTTTAATATTTCCTTTCTTACCACTTCTTTCATCTTAGGATTCAGCCGTCGTTGATGATCAATAACTGGTTTGGCGTCTTCCTCCAAATTTATTTTGTGTTGACATAGAGTGGGACTAATGCCCTTAAGATCATCAAGAGTATATCCAATAGAAGCACAGTGCTTCTTTAGAGTTTTCAATAATTTCTCTTCCTATTTCTCTGAAAGGTTACCACTAATAATAACATGATATATTTTCTTTTCATCAAGATAAGCACATTTAAGAGTATTAGGTAATTGTTTAAGCTCAAACACGGGATCACCCTTGGTGGAGGAGGATCCCCTAAGATTTCAACGGGCAAGTTGTGTTTCAGAATAGGTCCCCGTTTAAAGAATAATTCATCTATTTCCTTCTTTCATTCATAAACATATCATTTTCATGGTCTAGCAAGTATTGTTCGAATGGATCAGTAGGAGGCACGGCAATAGAAGCAAGACCAATAATTTCATCTTTACTAGGAAATTCTTTATCATGGGGTTGTCTACGAAATTTAGAAAAATTAAACTCATGAGACATATCCCCTAAACCAACAGAAACAATATCCTTATTGCAGTCTATCTTAGCATTGACAGTATTCAAGAAGGGTCTACCAAATATAATGGGACAAAAGCTATCTTGAGGGGAACCAAGAACAAGAAAATCAGTAGGATATTTAGCCTTCCCACACAACACTTCAATGTCTCTAACAATCCCAATTGGTGAAATAGTATCTCCATTAGCAAGCTTAATGGTAACATAAATACCTTCTATTTCAGTTGGTGCAATATCATGCATAATTTTGTGGTATAAGGAAATAGGTATTGCACTGGCACTAGCACCCATATCACACAAGCCATGATAACAATGATCTCCTATTTTAACAGAAATAACAGGCATGCCTACAACAGGTCTATGTTTATCTTTAGCACCAGGTTTAGCAATTCTAGAAGTCTCATCACAGAAGTAAATAACATGCCCATCAATATTATCGACCAAGAGATCTATAACCATAGCAACATTAGGTTCAACTTTAACTTGCTCAGGGGGTTTAGGTGTCTTAATATTACTTTTTTTACCACAGTTGAAGCTTTAGCATGATTCTTTATTCTAACAGGGAAAGTTGGTTTCTCTACATAAGTAGTAGGAACAATAGGATCATTATAAGTGATAGTCTTTTCTTCAACTTTAATAGGTGCAACTACTTTTACTTCAATGGGAGGATTATATTTAAACCACTTCTCCTTAGGGAGTTCAACATGAGTAGCAAAGCATTCATAGAAAGAAGCTATTATCTCAGAGTCAAGTCCATATTTAGTGCTAAATATACCAAAAACATCAGTATCCATAAAAGATTTAACACAATCAAACTTAGGTGTTATACCTGACTCCTTACCTTCGTCAAGATCCCAATCTTCAGAGTTGCGTTTAATTCTCTCCAATAAATTCCATTTGTATAAAATAGTCTTCATCATAAAGGAACCAGTACAATAAGTATCGAGCATGGAGCGATTGTTGTCAGAAAGCCGAGCATAAATTTTTTGAATAATCATTTCTCTTGAGAGCTCATGATTGGGGCATGCATGTAACATTGAGTTAAGCCTCCCCCAAGCTTGAGCGATGCTTTCTCCTTCGCGAGGCCAAAAATTATATATATAATTACGATCCTGATGAACAAGATGCATAGGATAAAACTTCTGATGGAATTCCAATTTCAACTGTTTGTAGTCCCATGATCCCATATCATCACATAGCCTATACCATGTCAATCCATCTCCCTTCAAATATAAAGGGAAGACCTTATTCTTGATAACATCATCGGGCATACCTGCAAGCTTAAATAATCCACAAACTTCATCCACATAGATTAAGTGTAAGTCGGGATGCAATGTTCCATCTCCTGCAAAAGGATTAGCTAGCAGTTTCTCTGTCATACCCAAAGGAATTTCAAAGTGAACATTTTCATTTTCAGTAGGTTTAGTATGTTGAGGAGAAACTATTTGCTGTACCGGTCGAGGTGAAGATACCCCGAACAAGCCCCTTAAAGGATTACTTTCCATAGTAACAAGTGACAGTAAATTTCAGCACACTATATAAATTTTTCCTTACCAAATTCCACCTACCAAAGGCGCTTCACTCCCCGACAACGGCGCCAGAAAAGAGTCTTGATGACCCACAAGTATGGGGGATCTATAGTAGTCCTTTCGATAAGTAAGATCGTCGAACCCAACGTGGAGCAGAAGGAAATGATAAGCGGTTTTCAGCAAGGTATTCTCTGCAAGCACTGAAATTATCGATAACAGATAGTTTTGTGATAAGGTAATTGGTAACGAGTAGAAAGTAATAAAAGTAAATAAGGTGCAGCAAGATGGCCCAATCCTTTTTGTAGCAAAGGACAAGCCTGGACAAAATCTTATATGATGTAAAGCGCTCCCGAGGACACATGGGAATTATCGTCAAGCTAGTTTTCATCAAGATCATATGATTCATGTTTAGTACTTTGATAATATGATATGTGGGTGGACTGGTGCTTGGGTACTGTCCTTACTTGGACAAGAATCCAACTTATTATTAACCCCTATTGCAAGCACCCGCAACTACAACAGAAGTATTAAGGTAAACCTAACCATAGCATGAAACATATGGATCCAAATCAGCCCCTTACGAAGCAACGCATAAACTAGGGTTTAAGCTTTTGTCACTCTAGCAACCCATCATCTACTTATTACTTCCCAATGCCTCCCTCTAGGCCCAAACAATGGTGAAGTGTCATGTAGTCGACGTTCACATGACACCACTAGAGGGTTGACAACATAAATCTCATCAAAATATCGAACGAATACCAAATTCACAAGACTACTAATAGCAGGGCTTCTCCAGCATATTCATGTTCATAATCAGAGGGGTATTAATATGCATAATGGATCTGAACATATGATCTTCCACCAAGTAAACCAACTAGCATCAACTACAAGGAGTAATCAACACTACTAGCAACCCACAGGTACCAATCTGAGGTTTGGATACAAAGATTGGATACAAGATATCAACTAGGGTTTGAGATAAGATGGTGCTAGTGAAGATGTTGATGGAGATTGACCCCATCCCGATGAGAGGATCATTGGTGACGATTTCCCCCTCCCGGAGGGAAGTTTCCCCGTCAGAATAGCTCCACTGGAGCCCTAGATTGGTTCCGCGAAGGTTCCGCCTCGTGGTGGCGGAGTCTCGTCCCGAAAGCTTGGTTATGATTTTTTCCTCAACGAAAGACTCCATATAGCATAAGATGGGCATCGGAGGGCCACCAGGGGGCCCACGAGGCAGGGGGCGCGCGCCCCACCCTCGTGGCCAGGGTGTGGCCCCCCTCTGGAACTTCTTGCGCTCAGTATTTTTATATGTTCTGGAAATAGCTTCCATGAAGTTTCAGGACTTTTCGATCTGTGCAGAATAGGTCTATAATATTTGCTCCTTTTCCAGCCCTGAATCCTAGCTGCCGGCATTCTCCCTCTTTATGTAAACCTTGTAAAATAAGAGAGAATAGGCATAAGTATTGTGACATAATGTGTAATAACAGCCCATAATGCAATAAATATCGATATAAAAGGTTGATGAAAAATGGACGTATCAGCAATCCGAGGACAAGTGCCAAACTAAAAATCAATGGAGGTTATTTCATGTCACGCAAAGGGTTTACTGTCATGGAAACCAAGTGATGATGGTATCAACCTTGGCACAGTCGAATATCATGAAACACTAGGGGCTAGTGACTAGCTCTCATAGTCAAGCTCCTATGGCTATGTGAAAGCATTAAAACCACATAGTCTGATTGCCTCATTTATCCTACATAGTACCGCCTCCAGGCACCGAGACGTCGGCTAAGGATAAAACTGTTAGGGAACAAACACCCTTCGCAGTATCTACAAGGGGGTCAAAGCCGACGACTGGTAACTTTCAGTTTAAAAGGGCCACACAGGAGTCGAAATGAATGAATAGACAATCTTACACCATGCCAACTAGTTGCATCATAAAGCACAAAATATTTTTTACTTGCTTGGATAAACGGTTGTACATTCACTCATAAATTACATCCTTAGAGCACTGGGTCTCTATCGCCCGTGCACCATCCATCATAATGAGAAAATATTGCTCGGGGCGCCTATGCTCCTTCTTAGGGGGCGGGGGTCCAGTGGCCATATCGGCCGGCTTGATCTTCGGCTAGTCCATCATAGTCTTGATGAAGGCCATACGAGCTCCCTCGATGCATAGGGAGCACTTACAGACGTCAATCTGGGGTGTGCATCACATAGCTTCTGCACCAAGCCAAGATAGTTGCTCGTCAATGGCTCTGAGGGGCACAACTTGACATAGAGGTCCTTCATGGCTAGCTTCGCCATCCGATGCAACTCCATTAGCTACTTCAGCTGATTGTTGAGGAGGGGAGGGTGCACGGGTGCCTGAAATTGCGTCAAAAATAGCCTATGCTCGGTATTACCCTCCTGGGACAAGAAATACCTCGCTGCATCTGCCACACTTCTCGAGAGATCTGTGAAAGCTCCTAGGAAACGCCATACTCGCGTGAGGAAAGCGAATCTATTATCACCAAAGAAACTTTGAAGTAAGTATGGCTTACCCTCCACAATCAGCCTGACTTGGCGGAGTTCTTCTTGGTGGCCTCGCGCCTCCACCCGGGTCTCCTTGATCGCCGACCTCAACGAGGTCAGCTCAGAGGCCTAATCCTTACTTTCTTGCTCAAGGGCCTCACATTTAGTGACGGCATCCTTGAGCTCTTGTTGCACCTCCACCACCCTGGCCTCGTGTTGTTGGCTAGTGGTCTTCACCGCTACCAGTTCGGCGGTCGTCTGTTCGGCCGCCGCCTTTTGCTGTGTAGCCTCTTGTTGAGCCTTCTTCAGCTCGGCCCTGAGGGTTTTGACCTCAGCAATGACAGCTGCAGCAATATTACTTGCACCCCATCCATCTTAAACTCCTGAAAACTTCAACAAACACCAGGCTATTGTAATAAGCCCAATTCGGACTTACCTTGCGCCTCGTCGAATCGCTTGTTAATCCGATCGAGCTCGTAGTCGGAGCTCTTGAGCCTCCGGTTGAGCTCAGCCCATTCCTAGGCCCGGGCAGCCACCGCCAAAGACGATGTCTGCACGTTACACTTAACATATTAGGCCTCCGTGCATTCAATTTCTGATCTCCGTCGGCATTTTCCAAATCCAACCACATTCTATTGGGCTTCATTATGGCTATGAGCTATGCCCCTAGGCTATTCGACCCCGGTGCAAGTTTTTTCAAACTCACTCGGAGCTTGAGGGCTACTGTATACATGACTACATGATCATATAAGTGAAAACTTAAGACACAAAGGGCATTACATGGCCTACCTTGAAGGCCTTGGAAAGCTTCCTTCGGTCTGTTGTCCACGGACCGAATACTTTGCAGAACCATGCCCATTAGAGCACGTTGGTCCTTGGTGATGGAGGAGTTCGTAAACGCCTCCTCCACCACATCCAGCCACCCAGTTGGAACCCGCTCTGAAGCGGGCTGGGTGGCGGAATTACTCCGCTCCTCCCTTGATGGTAGCTGGAATAGTCGGCTCCTGGTGCCTTAGTGGCTCCGTAACCGTTATCGAGGAGAGCTCGGGTTGACCAGGCTCCCCCTCTTTGTGCTCCAGAGGGGTCCTCCCCTCCTGGTTTTTGGCGACCAAGGTATTCACCTC
>NC_041382.1:285480109-285481284 GCF_002162155.2 Triticum dicoccoides
AGAGGGGTCTCCTTGGACAATACCTCCCTGGTATCCTCGATGACCAGAGAAGGCATGAACAACGCAGCCCCGCTCTCCGCTAGCTCGGCTGGTGGAGAGTCCCCCTCCGAGATTCAGTCAGGGGGAAGGTCGTGTGGCGGGCTGTGGTGTTAAAGGCAAGCACAATGGTCAAAGATGAACATAGTTCTGCTAAGAGGCACTGGTGTGTCTTCGGGTATATACCTTTGGGCTTGGGGCTTGACCCTGGGGTTTCTTTCGGGAACCTCTTCGGAAGCCTCAGACTCGTCGGCGGACTCTGAGCTGTCGTCAGATGAGGCCACTTTGGCCTTGCATTGCTTCTTCGGTGTAGGAGGACGCTGATCCTCCTCGGCGTCATCCGATTCGACCATTTTCCTTGTTCAAGAGGAATCGCTCTCCTCCCCGTCCTCTCCTTGCTCTCCATCATGAGTGGAGGGGGCCTGGGTTTCCCCTAACTTAGTGTCCGGGGGTCCTCTGGGACAGAGGCCTTCATGGGCCTCCCTCTTCTCTCCTTTCTTCTTCTCTGGCGCTTTGTACAGCGCCACGTCTAGCATTTCCGATAGCAAGGCCATCCTAGGGCCCTGAGGTAGTGGAGCCGGGCTATCGATCTACACGGCTTTCTTTAGCCAGCTCTGTGAATGGGAGAAGGAAGAATTCAGCACTTTGTCAAAAAGGAATATCCGAACATAATAGTAAAACTTGTCATACCTCCCAAGGGGGGGGGGGTGTCGTGGCATCAAGGTTGATGTCTTCCTCCATGGACGGGCAATCTTTTTGGGGCTTGAACAGCACCTTCCACAACTTGGCGTGGGAGGTGCAGTAGAAGCAGAGTACGGTGGCAGGGTTTTCAGGCTTGTAGGACCACATGGGGATGGCTCGGTCTTGGCAGGGTAGGATTCACCGGCGAAGCATGATCTGAATCACGTTGGGTAACTCGGCCTTCTTCATCATCATCTTGGATATCGGCTCTGAAGCGAATCCACCTCTATGGTTGACCCCCAGTCTAGGCCTTTCTTGGTCCACAAGACCATCCTAGTGGGGCATTCGGATTTGAAGGTAGGGATCTCCGTCCAAGCCGCACCTCGCGGTTCTGTGATATAGAACCACTCCTTCTGCCAGATCTTGGCGGTCTCTATGAAAGTACCGTTCAGCCACTC
>NC_041382.1:285481572-285551641 GCF_002162155.2 Triticum dicoccoides
GTCCGCATGTTGGCCATCAACAATCTTGGGCTTGATGTTGAAGACCTTCAGCCACAAGCCGAAGTGTGGCCGGACCCGAATAAGGGCCTCGTAGATGATGATGAAGGCTGAGATATGCAAGGGGTTTGGAGCGAGATCATGGAAATCCAACTTGTAGAAAAACATCAACCCCCTAATGAAGGGATGGAGAGTAAAACCTAGTCCCTAGATGAAGTGGGGGAGGAACACCACCCTCTCGTCTAGCTTCGGCGTGGGGACGACCTGGCCCTCCTCCGGGACACGGTGGGCGACGTTGGCCGGTATGTAGCCCACGCTTTTAAGCTCCAAGATGGCACCCTCGATGTCGGTGTCAAAACCGGCGGATCTCGGGTAGGGGGTCCCGAACTGTGCGTCTAGGCCAGATGGTAACAGGAGACTAGGGACACAATGATTTACCCAGGTTCGGGCCCTCTTGATGGAGGTAAAACCCTACGTCCTGCTTGATTAATATTGATGATATGGGTAGTACAAGAGTAGATCTACCACGAGATTAGAGAGGCTAAACCCAAGAAGCTAGCCTATGGTATGATTGTATGTTGTGGTTGTTGTGTCCTACGGACTAAAACCCTCCGGTTTATATAGACACTGGAGAGGGTTAGGGTTACACAAGGTCGGTTACAATGGGAGGAGATCTACATGTCCATATTGCCAAGCTTGCCTTCTACACCAAGGAAAGTCCCATCCAGACACGGGGCGAAGTCTTCAATCTTGTATCTTCATAGTCCGAGAGTCCAGCCAAAGGTTATAGTCCGGCTATCCAGACACCCCCTAATCCAGGACTCCCTCAGTAGCCCCTGAACCAGGCTTCAATGACGACGAGTCCGACGTGCAGATTGTCTTCAGCATTGCAAGGCGGGTTCCTCCTCCGAATACTTCATAGAAGATTTTGAACACAAGGATAGTGTCCGGCACTGCAAAATAAGTTCCACATACCACCGTAGAGAGAATAATATTTACACAAATCTTAATCTGCTGACACGTTTTGGCAACATGACATTATGCCATGGCCCGGTGCTTATTCGAACCTTTTTTCTTCAACCAGCTCCACACATAACGCGAGGCGGTTTCTTGACACGTCTTGTCAAAGCAGAGATCGTGTTCCCTCAATTATGGGATTCTCATTAATACGGTCCTGGGTAACCCAACCGTTTCTAGGACTCCTAGATTATAGGCAAGTCCCAAACGGCTACGGAGAGGACGCTTGATATTCACCCTCTTTATAAAGGGACAAGGTTTTCGCTTTTTCCCTCTCGTGCTCAATCGAACCCCTCCCCCGCCTCGAGTTCTAACGCCCAAAGCCCAGGTCAGGTGCTCCGGATCTTCAATCATGTCCGGATCCAGCCTTCAAGGCCGGTGGATGCCCTCCTCCGTCACGAAAGTGGATATCAAGAAGTTGAGGGAGGCCAGATACCTGACCGTCGAGGTTTCGCATCGGCTGCCTGCTCGAGGGAAGGTCGTCCCTACTCCCGAACCCAACGAGAACGTCGTGTTCGTCTCCCACTTCCTCCGAGGCCTAGGCCTCACTCTGGATCCCTTCGTCAGGGGTTTGATGTTCTATTACGGGCTAGATTTCCACGATCTAGATCCGGACTCCTTTCTCCACATCTCGACATTTATTGTCGTGTGTGAGGCCTTCCTCTGCATTACCCCTCACTTTGGCCTGTGGCTCAAGACCTTCGAAGTGAAGCCGAAGATGATCGAGGGACAACATGCAGCGTGTGGAGGCGCGTCAACAGGCAAGATGGCAGGAGCTCTGTGGCTGAAAGGTTCCTTTCCAGAGGTGTCCAGATTATGGCAACGGGAGTGGTTTTACATCATGGCTCCTAGAAGTGCCAAGTGGGCGGCTGCCCCCGCCTTCCGCTCGGGCCCCCCACCACAACTGATGTCATGGATTAGCAGAGGTCTGAGCTAGGGTCCAGCCAAGGACGTGCCTATACTACAAAGCCGCATTCAAGATCTCTTCGAGGGAGATTTTAATTTGGTTGTGGTAATGCAAGTTATGCTGGTTCATCGAGTCCAGCCCTGCAAATGCCGGCCCCTTCGCTTGTGGGAGTTCAACCCAGAAGGACTGCGTGCCATTCAAAGTTTCCTCGGCATGTCGCACGAGGAGATGTACAAGTCATTCTTCAGACCTCAAATAGAGTGTCCGGATACTACCGAGGACGTGGGCCTGAGCAGTAACTGCGCCGCCGAACAAGTAAGTAATCCTGTAGCCGAACACACCGTCTTTTATTCATCATGAAGTTATTTCTGAGAGATTGCTCTTTGACTAGGACTGGCTAACAAAGGCGAAGATGATTCGGTGTTCGGCCCCCCTTCCTGAGGGTTTGGAAAATCCGGTACTGGAAAAGATGCTCGAGTTTGCACCTTGCCCGGAGCCCTCGAAGGAATATATAGGGGGGAACAATATGGGCGGAAGCGGGCCCCCAACGCTGCCAGTTCCAACCGAGGGAATGAGCACCTCCGTAAAGGAGGATAACTGGGGGAGGAAGAGGACTTCTTCCGAGGATCCGGAAGCCAAGGCCTCCAGACGGGAGAAGAAGTCTCCAACAGAGGGTCCTGCCTCGGGGGGTGCTCTTGCCACACAAAGTCCGCGGGGGGATTAGCCCTCCAACGAGTCGTAAGTGATCCAAGAAATACTTTAATAGTGAAGGTATACTATCTTTCTTCTGAGAAAATAACCGCCGCATATATCTTGCAGTTCGGGTCTTAGCCCTTCTCAGCTGAGCTCGTCTTCGAGGGATCTTCTTCCGGAGATGATGGAGAGCGAAAATCCTCCCCCGGACTCCTCCTCTCAAGAAGCGGGCGACCCCGAAGTGTCGTCACGGAGGGCCTCTCCGGATCTAGTGAGGCTAGAAGATAATCCCATAGACCCCCGAAGTCCCCAGCGTCCGGCTCTCGAAGAGAGCAAACAAAAGAGTCCGGCATCGTCTGGTATGCGGTCGGACGTTCTGAGGGAGCTGTTGGGGCGAGCGGCCATCTCAGAAGAATACCGTACGCTGATGGGTACGGTGATGGAAAGAATTTCGTCCGCCGAAAGTGGATTACATGAAGCCTTTATGAGTCTACTGACAGGCTTTGCGGTACGTGAAATAATATGTGATAGTACCGCACATATTAGGTGCCCTGTGTAGATAGTAGCACCTGAGACTCTGGTTGTCGTCGAGAACGGCGGTGAACAGAGGATCATAGTCCCAGGGAATAACCAGACTGCCTTTATGTGCATGTGGTGGAAGCTCCGGTGGCTAGCCGGACTAGTGAGTTTGCCGAATTAAAGCGGCAACTGGATGCAGCAGACGCCGACATTGAGCTTGTTAACAAGCGGCTTGACGAATCACAGGGTAAGTAATGTTTTCTGGTCAATGTCACAGAGTAAGAGCAGCATGATGCCAGTATCTTTAATATGTTGTGACTGCAGACGGAGCTACCACCATGGAGACCCTTCAGGCGGAACTCGCCCGAGCCAAGGAACAAGCGAGGGTTAGTAATGCGGCTGCTTTGAAGGCGATCGAAGAGTTAAGAGCCGAAAAGGCCGCCCATTGTGAAAGCAAAGAAAAGATGGCCAAGATGGCCGTAGAATTAAAAGGCACTGCCGACCATTGCCAGGTCCTTGAAGAAGAGAACCGAGTGAAGGCAGCAGACCTTGAGAAGGCCACTATGGCGACCAAAGACAGTCGCTCTGCTATGAGGGCGAAGAAGGAGGAGCTGCGCGAAGCCGAGGATATTGCGGCTGGGAAGCCCTTTCTGCTGCGGAGGAAGTTCGGAGATCCGTGGTATGCCCCTCTGGATCGGCTGTGGAGTTTGGCAGACGCATATATGGACCTGGCGGTGAGCGCTGTCGATGCGGTCGAATACTTCCAAGATCAATCAGATCGTGAAGTGGAAAAGCTATTCTGGTCGCAATTCAATGTTCCAGAGCGTCCGCTTCCCTTGACCGATCAGCTAGCCGAATGGGCCGAACTCAATAGGTTGTCCGGACTCGCCATGAGGTCTATTGTAGATCATTTGTGGCCGGAGAAGCCAAAGCCGAACATCTATTTCAGCTTAGTGCATCAGTTCCTTGGTGCGGTGTCGCGCATCAACGCGATGAAGAGGTCAGCGTGCATAGAAGGCTCACGGATGGCCTTTGCCCGTGTCAAGGCATACTGGGCGGAGATGGATGCTACCACTGTTGTGGCGCAAGGTTCGGCCATAGGCCGAGTAGCTGCCGAGCACTATTTTGAAGAAGTTCTTGAGGGTGCTCGTTTGATGGAGTCCCAGTGCTCAAAGAATATTATGTTTGAATGACATGTATTCCCATTGTAAACACAATGTTTTTCTGAAATATAGTAAGGTTGTGTTTATACTTTTGCCTGAAAGTAATATGATGCCTCCTGTGCGGCCGTTTATGTATACATGTGTATAACCTGAAAGATTGCAGTCGTCGGCTTCAGCCCCCACGCATATAATGCAGAGGTGTTCGCAGAAGAAGCGTGTTCACACTTAACCCAACGTCTTGGTCCTATTAAGGAGGTGATAGCGCAGTGAACGAGGCAACCGGACTATAATGCTTTAACACTTTCACTTAGGCATAGGAGTTTGACAGTGGGGCTACTAGATAGCCCCTGGTGGCTCCGCATTCTCCCGATCTCGGGGTGCGTACATGCCTGGTCGGGAAACGACCCTTCGTTAAGGCGGAGGATTTATAACATTCCGATAGGTCATCGAGTGGTTGACCAGTCTCACGCTATATCATGACAGTCAGTTTTTGGCTTTCTCTACTGAGGTGCTCGTCCGGATGAAGCAGGGCACAATCGTAGTAGTTCTCCTGGTGCTGCCTTAGCCGATAAAGAGGAACGTAAGGCACCAAAACACAGGAGCCGGGCAAACCCAACATTTGACCAAAGACAATGATTCGGAGCCGATGCATATAAGGCCAAACTCGCGATGCCGAACACTCCCTAAGGTAATCGGTCTTTATGGTATAAACCGGGCCTAAATAGTGCCCTTTGAAAGAAGCCCCTTGTGACTAGGTACATGCATTATTCTGATGTGGCCACATGCCAAGACGTCAGCATCCTTCTCAATTGTACTGAGAATTCGAGGGATGTGTATCAACAAGAGACAGTAAAAAAGGTTTACGCAGGGTCTTAATCTAAAAAGAATCCTTGGAGTGGGTCCCTGCTGCATGTCTGCGCCTGTGTCTCCGTTGTGCCATATCCTTGACGGGTGTAGCATGATGATCATCTGTAAAAGAGAGGAACTTAGGTGAAAAAGTTGTCATGCAAAAAGATAGTTTTTAAAGAAACCATGTATAACTAAAAATTAGTAGAAATTGCCACTTGTCTGCGCGCGTTGAGCCCCTTGTATTTGTAATAGGGGTGTGGCCATCAATCCGGTACAAATTACATATAGCAGCGCCAGACTCGTCTAACCGCGTCCGTGGTCTTGACGACCTATCAAATGCTTTAGTTGGTGAGGCCGTTTTTAGTGTGCGGCTGCCAAGGCAGTCGCATTCTCTTCGGTGCGCAAAGATCGCTTAATATTTCCGTTCGCTGTAATGATGCCACGTGGACCGGGCATCTTGAGCGTGAGGGAAGTGTAATGTGGTATTGCATTAAAGCGAGCAAAAGCTTCGCGTCCAAGTAGTGCTTGATAACTGCTTTGGAGCGGAGCAATGTGGAAGGTTAAATGTTCGCTACGGGAGTTATCGGGGAGGCCGAATATAACCTTTAGTAGCAGGGAGCCCGTGCAGTGAGCCCCTGGGCCTGGCGTTACTCCTTTAACGGTAGTGTTGCTATGGCAAATTTTCGTTGGGTCTATCCCCATTTCGCGGATTGTATCCTGGTATATCAGGTTTAAACTGCTGCCACAGTACATCAGGACTCGTGTAAAGTGGTATCCGTAAATTATTGGGTCTAATACCAGGGCAGCCCATCCTGCCCGCCGGATACTTGCTGAGTAATCACGATGGTCGAAAGTGACCGGTTGAGACGACCAGTGGCAGGATTTCGCGGTGATAGGCCCTTGGGCATATTTATCTGGGAGGGCCGCTTTGCTTCCCTTGATCACGTGTAATACGTTGACTATTTTGACTTCTGATGGAAACTTCTTCTATTCCCTAGTGTCTTGCTTGAGAGGCTCATCCTCATCTTCGCTTGGTGTATCCTCCCCCTTGTGTACGGCGTTGAGCTTGCCGGACTGCTTGAAGACCCAACATTCTCTGTGGGTATGATTAGCGGGTTTACCAGGGGTGCTATGATTCTGACATACTTGGTCCAGAATTTTGTTTAGGCTGGATAGTTCATCTCTGGCGCCTTTAGAGGGCGGCTTTTGCTGACATGCCCGAGAGCTTCTGAATCCGGCGTTTACCACCATGCTCTTCGGGCTGTCTTCTTTATTCCGACACTTATTATTTTTCCTGCGTCGTGATTTCCCATTTTCATCTCTAACTTCAGATGTGCTTGGGTCGCTGGTGCTGCATCTGGCTAGCCAGCTGTCCTCACCCGCGCAAAAGCGGGTCATGAGGCTTGTTAATGCTGCCATTGTTCTCGGCTTTTCTTGGCTGAGGTGTCTGGCAAGCCATTCGTCGCGGACGCTATGCTTAAAAGCTGCCAAGGCTTCGGCGTTCGGACAGTCAACTATTTGGTTCTTCTTAGTAAGAAACATGTTCCAAAGCTTTCGGGCTGACTCTCCGGGCTGTTGAGTTGTATGACTCAAATCGTCCGCATCCGGGGGTCGGACATAAGTCCCTTGAAAATTTGCCCGAAAAGCGTCTTCGAGCTCTTCCTAGCTTCCAATGGGGTTTTTGGGGAGGCTTTTAAGCCAATGTCGAGCTGGCCCTTTGAGTTTCAGGGGTAAGTATTTAATGGCGTGGAGATCTTCTCCTCGAGCCATATGGATGTGGAGGATATAGTCCTTAATCCAGACCCCAGGGTCCGTTGTTCCGTCGTGTGCCTCTATGTTTACGGGTTTGAATCCCTCTGGAAATTCATGGTCCAGCACCTCATCAATGAAACATAGGGGGTGTGCGGCGCCCCTGTATCTGGGCGTGCCGTGGTGTTCGGATGTTTGGTATGTTGCATCGTATGTTGGGGCGCGCTTGCTTGGTCCATAGATGGATCTGGTTGCGCCGTCCTTTTGATGCGAGCCCTCGCGTGGATCATGTATTGGCTTATGTGCGGCATTGCTTGCCGCTCTATGTTGGCCGTGAGGTCGTCTATCCGGCCAGGTGGCCATTTTAATTTTTGGTTGCGGGGGGTCTAAGGCCCCCTCATCGAATTCAGGTAGCAGCTTCCGCTTTGGGTAGCTCTTAGTGGGCCGATTACCGTCATACTTCGCTGCTATGTTGAGTACTTTGTTCCATCTGATTTGGAGTGTGTCCTGCGCAGTCTTGAGCCTATGCTTCTGCTTTTTAGACTTCTAGTGGTGGCAACAAGCCTTTGATGGGCATTTTGTTGCTCCAGGCATTTGTCCGGTGTTATGTCCTCCGGACTATTATCCTTGATAGAATCGGTTTGTTCGGTTTGATTCTCCGTATTGCCGTGGTCCGGCAGTGGTTCGCCCTGTTCCAACGCTGGGTCTGTATGATCGTTATTTCTGCCGAGGTGGGATTTGGGATGGCGCTTACGCCGCTGCTTTGACTGCTTCTCGAGGGGACAAGCCTTCGTTGTGTCCTTCCGTTCCTCGTCGTCGTCTTCTTTTGGTGTGTCCACCATGTATACATCATGTGATGAGGTGGACGTCCAGTGCCCTGTGGGCGGTGGTTCCTCTTCGCCTCCCGCATCGTCGTCCATACCGTCGATGTCTTCGGAGTCGAAGTCGAGCATGTCGGTTGAGTCATCGATAGTGGCTACTAAGTGGGTGGTGGGTGGGCCTCGAATTTCTTCGTCGTCTGCATCCCAGTCCTGCCAGACATAGTTCGGCCAGGATCCTCCTGACAAGGAGAGAGACCTTAATGAGTTCAGTATGTCGCCAAAGGGCGAGTGCTGAAAAATATCCGCGGAGGTAAACTCCATGATTGGCACCCAATCAGATCCGATAGGAACGGGCGCAGGCGGTTCGGGGTCCGTGTCCGGAGAAGGATCCAGGAGTTTAACAACACGGCTCTCGTGCAAGGCAAGCTCGTTGTTAGGCTCGATCGCCACTGAGGGTAAGGCCTCCATGGCGAGGTCCATCCACCCATCCGCGGAAGGCGCAACTGGCTCCGAATTGAGGGTCGGAGCGGCTGACGGTGCGATCTCCTTAACACTGTCCGATGGGAGAGCTAAGTCATGCTCATCGTGACCGCGTGGCGCACAAGGAAGAGGCTCGAATCCGTCGAAGATCAAACCTCCACGGATATCGGCCGTGTAGTTTAAGCTTCCAAACCTGACCTGGTGTCCAGGGGCGTAACTTTCAATCTGCTCCAGATGGCCAAGCGAATTGGCCCGCAGTGCAAAGCCGCCAAATAAGAAGATCTGTCCGGGGAGAAAGGTCTCACCCTAGACCGCATCGTTGTTGAAGATCGGAGGAGCCATCGGGCCTAAAGGTGACGACACGGAGGAACTCTCAATGAAAGCACCAATGTCGGTGTCAAAACCGGCGGATCTCGGGTAGGGGGTCCCGAACTGTACGTCTAGGCCAGATGGTAACAGGAGACTAGGGACACAATGTTTTACCCAGGTTCGGGCCCTCTTGATGGAGGTAAAACCCTACATCCTGCTTGATTAATATTGATGATATGGGTAGTACAAGAGTAGATCTACCACGAGATCAGAGAGGCTAAACCCTAGAAGCTAGCCTATGGTATGATTTTATGTTGTGGTTGTTGTGTCCTACGGACTAAAACCCTCCGGTTTATATAGACACCGGAGAGGGTTAGGGTTACACAAGGTCGGTTACAATGGGAGGAGATCTACATATCCATATTGCCAAGCTTGCCTTCTACGCCAAGGAAAGTCCCATCTAGACACAGGACGAAGTCTTCAATCTTGTATCTTCATAGTCCGAGAGTCCGGGCAAAGGTTATAGTCCGGCTATCCAGACACCCCCTAATCCAGGACTCCCTCACTCGATGACACGGAAGGCCTCTCACTATCCCTTGGAGCTCGGGCCAGCCATGGCTAGTCAAGGAGATGGTCGGAGGAGTCTCTGGAAGGGCGAACGGATCTAGGCATTGGAGCTCAAAAGATTGGGAGAGAAATTGCAAGGGGGAAAGTGAGAGCGTATGGGGAGAATGGAGGTTGATCCCCTTTTATGGGTAGCCGTAATACCAAGAGCCCTTTTACTGCGCCGTAGACCTCGCGTCTTCCCGATGTAATTGTGTCGTTATGCGCGTGTGGAATAACATAAATCATTGATCATATCCCTTAAAAATGGGGCACGATCTCTGTATTGATGGGACATGCCAATTGAGAAACTGCCTTGAACCACGAATCGAGTTTTCATAACTGATTACTGGTTGCGGTCAGCTGTGACCTATCGCCAAAAATTGTCCGGTGAAGGCATTGTTCACAATCGAGCGGCTGACCTTCAAGGCTAAGTAATACGTAAATTCAGGAACCAAGGGATATTCTGAACAATGAATGGTCGGACATGGCCAGACAACCCTTGAAGGTTTGTCTAAGGGTAACTGCAGACCTAGCCTGGGCACTACGGGAAGAAGGAACTAGTCCACAAAGCCAACGATTCCCACACAAACCTCGGCTTTGAAGACTAGTTTGGGGGCTATTGAGGGTGTTCGGGACTAAGGGGTCCTCGGGCTGCCGGTCTATCTCTCGTGGGTCGGATAGTTGGGCCACTCTTATTGGAAGGCTGAGCTATGTGCGACTTCGTGTTCAGGAAGAAAACCTCCAAAGCTTTGGTGTGTCCTCCAAGTCAAGATAATGAAGTCGGCATTTTTCTCCCCTAATGGTGACCGACCATGTGTAACCCTAGGGACCGCTGGTGTCTAAATAAACCAGAGGGTTTAGTCCATAGAGCCTAGAACCATCATCCTACTTATCTAGGGTTTACTTCATCCGATCTCGTGGTAGGTCAACTCTATAATCATCATACCAACATATTAATACAATCAAGCAGGACGTAGGGTTTTACCTCTTTCAGAGGTCCCGAACCTGGGTAAATATTATCCCTGCGTTCCTTGTTCCCCATCGACTAAGATCCACAACTCGGGACCCCCTACCGGAGATCCGCCGGTTTTGACACAGACACCTCTCCTACCAAAGCCAAACCTATGAGGGAGTGTTTGAGTGTTGGGGAGACTATTATTTGAAGCACAAGAACAAGGAGTTCATCATCAACAACACCGTCTAATACCTTTTGGTGAGTGGTGTCTCCTATATTGGTTAGGTGTTACTTGGGTTCCTCCAAGATTGTGGAGTTGAACCAATGAGTTTGTAAGGGCAAGGAGATCGCCTACTGCAACTCCTAATCATGCTAGGAAGGTGTAGCTATTTACTGTGACAATGATAGGTCATGCATAGGAATGAGTTCAACTACCACAACAAGTAACAGTTAAATCGTTGTTGCCCTAATGCAATAAAAGAGAGCAAGAGTGAGAGAGTAGGATTGTATCGATGTGATCAAGGGGGTTTGCTTGCCTAGCACTTTTGAAGATAATACTGCTCTTCATCGGTGTCAAGGATCACTGTGTCGGAATCGTCTTCTACTCAGATGGAACAAACACTGACAAACAAGAAGGGACACAATCAATGAAATGCAATAATATGATGCATTATCATGACATGCCAACATGCTTTGATTTGGGCTAATGCATTTAGCAATAGATTTAAATGAAGTTGAACTATACCCAAGGTTGAAATTCAAGCTTCGCATAAGTCATTTCAAATGACATTCATTAAAATTGTCCTATCTAGCAACTTTAGGTTGTTCAAAGATGCATGAAAGTTGTACAGATGGAAAGTTTGGGTTTTTCTGATAATTTTTCATATATATTTTATTTCATTCTGAGCTACTTTGAATTTCTATGAATTTGTTAAGTCTGCATCATTAGTGTGTCATGGTGACGTCAGCAGGTCAACTGGGTCGACAAAGGTCAAACCTAACATATGGGACCCATGTGTCAGTGACACGGTTATATTAACAAAGTTTAATTAAGCCTAACTAAACTAATTAGTAGGCACTAGGACCCATTGTCGGTGACAGAGGGAGGTAATTAGTGGGTGAGTTAGGCCCTAATCGTGTGGTTCGCCGGTGGATTAACGCTGGTACGCGTCGGTCCTAAACAAATGGTTTTTAACCCCTTTCCGCGACGGCATTCGGAACCGTCGCCAAGTGAGTGTGGGCGATAGGGGGGGTCCTTCCCACAAGACCCAGAAACCGTTGGGGATATGCCCTCCAGGCACACATGCTCGGTAAAGTGAGGTCGTGTGCGACCGCCGAGCACTCAAATATAGAAATATGTATAGTAGTGCTCAAAAAATAAAATTATACAGGCGAAATCATTTCCGGTCGTAAGTACATCCCACACAGTCAGTCACCACTAAACGTTTCCGTTCGTATATACATCCCACACAGTCACTATAAGGAAAACGTTTGCACAAGGTGGCGTAACGCAAACAGTTTTGGAAGAGAATGGTGTGTGTGATTGTTCATTGATCTGACACGGTTTATTCCTAGAAACTGTGTGCATTACCCGAGGTCATCGCCCACGGTGTTTTCTCATTAACCGTTTGCAATAGGAAAACCCAATTAGCAAGCTAATTGGCCAATTAGCAGGATAATTGCCCTATTATTAATAATCCATTTACTAATCTAATTGAAATTCATATTAAGCACATAATATATTCCATTTCCATATTAAGGAAGCAGGATTTCATAATTGAAATACATCGGAGTACAACATGATATAGCTTCAGCACTCAGCTACCCCATTACACAACTGCACCAGCAGGAAGTTTCACATGCAACATCTAGAACCTTTCGAAATTAGCATCATAGACGGTACATAGAGAGATGCATCTCATCTGGAAAACTGCTGAAGTGGAAGGCGAATATTGAGCCTTCATTCATGTTTAAGGTCTTTGCAACTTTAGGCCAGTGCCTGTGGATGATTGACCGTCCATCCTTCGACCTCTTCAGGAACACATCAATATTGAACCGTGGGTGTTGTATGAAAACTTTCCTCGCCTCCTGACCACAGAGGTGGTTTGAGAGGTAATCATCAGTGAATCTTGAAAACAAGGGTGTGCATAAATATCTTCTCTATATTGGAAATGGGGCAAAGGAATACAAAAAGGCAAGGTATAATAGTGAGTACCATCTTGTAAACCTCAGCGCTTCCCATTGTTTCCCTACAACACATATAAGGTAGTTAGTCATCAGGTTAAGTAAGGGTTCGCATGCTATCAGTAAAATATGTTGATGATAAATAAGCACATTGCAGATTCATCATATTAATTCAAGCCACAAGGAAAACCCATTTATCCAAACCAAGCATGATTAAGAGCTAGGAAATATAGCACTTGTATATGTTTCTCATGTATTAATTGCAGCTAAATTTGATTTATTCCTCACATGGTATACAATAACAGAATGCAGCCACAGCAATTGAACATCGCATTGCAGAATTGAACCAAGCAATTAACTAAACACCACAACAAATGAACCAATCGTTAACTGAGCACCACATTGCACAATATAACATACTCCTAATAGAAGATCAGACAGTTAACCAAACCAAGCATGCTTAACAACTTGGAAATATAGCAATTGTATTTGTTTCTCATGTATTTAGTACAGCCAAATTCGATTTATTCCTCACATGGTATACAATAAGAGAATGCAACCACGACAATTGAACATCGCATTGCAGAATTGAACCAAGCACTTAACTAAACACCACAACAAGTGAACCAAACGTTAACTGAGCACCACATTGCACAATATAACATACTCCTAATAGAAGATTAGAAAGTTAACCAAACCAAGCATGCTTAACAACTTGGAAATATAGCAATTGTATTTGTTTTTCATGTATTTAGTACAGCCAAATTCGATTTATTCCTCACATGGTATACAATAACAGAATGCAACCACGACAATTGAACATCGCATTGCAGAATTGAACCAAGCACTTAACTAAACACCACAACAAGTGAACCAAGCCACAACAAATAAACCAAGAAGTTAACTAAACACCAATTGAACAATATAACATACTCCTAATAGAAGATCAGACAGTTAACCAAACCAAGCATGCTTAACAACTTGGAAATATTGCACCCTGAACAATTGAACACCACATTTGCAGAATTGAACCAAGCAGTTAATTGGACACCACATTGGACGACATATAGAACATATACACTATAGCAGAAGATTGCACGGTAAAAGTAGATAGCACAATTCACTAGAATTTGTTAAGGAAAGGCAGTAGCTAGCAAACTGAACATGGGTCCTTATAGTGAGCTAATAAGACAAGCTACTCCTCATTGTCGGAGATATCGATGATGATTGGCTCATTGGACATGGAAGAGGGCGAGGCCTCCGCATCATGGGTGCCCTCGTTGTAGTGGTGAGTTGCCTGAGCCGCTCCGGGCACCAACCTGCTTGCTCTTGAGATGTGGTAAGCACGTGCACGCTGAGAAAACAGATCGTAGTCTTCGTCGAAGGCACCGATGGTGGCCTCGAGAAAACGCAATGAACTGTCGTTTAAAGCAGCCAACCGCGTCGTGTCGTCGGCGCGTGAGGCGTCAACGGTGGCCTTGATGGCGAGGTGATCCTCCAAGATATGGGGTCGGCACGAATGGCAACCATCGCGAACTCATCCACGCGTGCAGCCACGATTTGCTTCTCCGCTGGCAAATGCTCCTTGAGGTCCTGGCTATACTGCATGCACCATGGCTTAGGTCGGCGCTTATTTGGTGGAGGGGTCAGTGATTTGGGTGGAAGTTGTAGTGCTCGTGCAGGCGGTCGGAGCATGTGGGATGTGGAAGGAGGAGGAGGATGGGGGTCGGGTGTGGATTACCTGCCTGGATAGGCGAGGCCGAGCAACGTGAAGGAGGGTCGCCGGCAAGGAGGCAGCGGCGCTGCAAGCAAGGAGTGAAGGTTTCAACTTGGAAAGGAAGGAGGAAAGGGTGGAAATGTGGCTTTTGGTAAGGGGGAGGGGGGAGGAGATAGATATTTCTATGGAAGCCGAAAATTTGGAATCACTTCAGCCAAAAAACTGGCGTGCAAAGTGCCATCAGACATGGTCGAAAGATATTTTGTGCTGCATCTCACATGGTTGGTTATAATAAACTGTGTGGGATCTACTTGATTTTTCGTCTTGATTTGAGTTACATAATGAGGTCACCGCGGCCATGGACGGTGGTTGAATTGCTAGACCTTTTATCTACAGTGATCATAAAAGAATTGGAATTATTCAGGGTTCGTTTGGACATTTTCATGCATAAAGTGAGTTTCCAATGCATTTATGTGCATAATTCGAATTTGAACTACATGCACATGCTCTAGTGCATATAAATTGGTGGAAAAATCAAATATTTGTCTTTTGGTGCATGCTTAGGTCCCATGCAAGAAATGGGAATGAATTTCAAACACCATGGCACCATTGATAGCCGGCAAAACATTGAGATGTCTGGTTTTTAAATTCTAGTAAATCCAAAATTTGTCTGAAATTCATGAAACTTGGCATGCTATCATGGAGCGGCCTCAACATGTCGTGGTAAAAAATTTGTCCCATTTGGGGCAGGTTTGGGTATATGCTTCTCACAAACCAGAGCTTCTCACAACAAGCATGATGGTTTTCGGTAGGGAATGTCCCACCTTTGGGGACGAAACGATATCCATTGTCTCTTATTGCTTTCAAAAAAAGTTCTCATGTCAACATAGAACAACAAGAGTGTTGTGTGAATTTTTGTGATTTTTCAGGGTTCGTTTGGACATTTTTTTGCATTAATTGAGTTTTCAATGCATTTATGTGCATAATTCAAATTTGAACTACATGCACATGCTCCAGTGCATATAAATTGGTCGAAAAATCAAATCTTTGTCCTTGGGTGCATGCTGAGGTCCCATGCAAGAAATGCGAACGAATTTCAAACACCATGGCACCGTTGACAGCCGGAAAAACATTCAGGTGCCTGGTTTTTAAATTCTAGTAAATCCAAAACTCGTCTGAAATTCATGAAACTTGGCATGCTATCATGGAGCGGCATCAACATGCCGTGGTAAAAAATTTGTCCCATTTGGGGCAGGTTTGGGTATATGCTTGTCACAAACCGGAGCTTCTCACAACAAGCATGATGGTTTTCGGTCGGGAACATCCCACCTTTGGGGACGAAACGATATCCATTGCCTCTTATTGCTTTCAAATTTTTTTCTCATGTCAACGTAGAACAACAGGAGTGTTGTGTGAATTTTTGTGATTTTTTAGGGTTCGTTTGGACATTTTTATGCATTAAGTGAGTTTTTAATGCATTTGTGTGCATAATTCAAATTTGAACTACATGCACATGCTCCGGTGCATATAAATTGGTCGAAAAATCGAATATTTGTCCTTGGGTGCATGCTTAGGTCCCATGAAAGAAATGGGAATGAATTTCAAACACCAGGGCATCGTTGATTGCCGGTAAAACATTGAGATACTTTGTTTTAAAATTCTTGTAAATCCAAAACTTGTCTGAAATTCATGAAACTTGGCATGCTATCATGGAGCGGCACCCAACATGCCATGGTAAAAAATTTGTCCCATTTGGGGCAGGTTTGGGTATATGCTTCTGAAAGTGCTAGTGATCGACTAGAGGGGGGTGAATAGGCGATTTTTATGAAAGTCTTCAAAACATGGAAGTTTCGAAGACAAACGATAGAAATAAACCTATTACCATGCAGCGGAAGGTAGACTACAGTAGGCAAACAATAGTCAAGTATTCAATGACGTGAAAGCACAATGACTAATAGCAGCTAGGCAGTAAGGATCAGGTAGGAAGATATTGTGAAGCCAATCAGAACAAGCAGTCACTCAGTGAAGACAGAAGATAATGCAATCATACAATGACTTTACAAGGACCAACAGTAAGTAAAGGGAAGGGAAGGATGAAACCAGTGACTCGTTGAAGACAATGATTTGTTGGACCAATTCCAGTTGCTGTGACAACTGTACGTCTGGTTGGGGAGGCTGAGATTCAACTCAGAAGACCTCGTCTTCACCTTATTCCCCTTGAGCTAAGGACACCCAATCCTCGCCCAATCACTCTGGTAAGTATTCAAGGTAGACTTCCAAACCTTTACAGACTTCGTTCACCGGCGATCCACAATGACTCTTGGATGCTCAGAACGCGACGCCTAACCGGCTGGAGGATTCACAGTCCTCAAGTGTAATAAGTCTTCAGATCACACAGACAGGAAGACTTAAGTGATGCCTAACACTCTTTGGCTCTGGGAGTTTAGGGCTTTATCCTCGCAAGGAATTCTCTCTCAAAGGCTTCGAGGTGGGTTGCTCTCAAACGACAAAAGCTGTACTCTAACTCTGAGCAGCCAACCGTTTATGGTTGTAGGGGGTGGGCTATTTATAGCCACTAGGCAACCCGACCTGATTTGTCTGAAATGACCCTGGGTCACTAAGGAACTGACACGTGTTCCAATGGTCAGATTTCAAACACACACGACAACTTTACTTGGGCTACAAGCAAAGCTGACTTATCCAACTCTGGATAAGATTTTCTCTCATAGTCTTCACTCGAAGACATAGGATTTTGGTTAAGCATCACTTCAGTCATTCTGACTGGTTCTCTTGGACCCCACTTAATAGTACGGTGGTTCCTATGGGTCAACAAATAAGAAAAGGAACGACGAAAGAACTAAGTCTTCGCGCTTCATAGTCTTCATGCAATGTCTTCTCTTGTTATAGTCTTCAATGTGAATGTCTTCACATACCACCTTTGTATTCAATGTCTTCTTACATTTTTAGGGGTCATCTCTGGTAGGAAAACCGAATCAATGAGGGACTTCTACCTGTGTTATCCTGCAATTCTCACAAACACATTAGTCCCTCAACTAGGTTTGTCGTCAATACTCCAAAACCAACTAGGGGTGGCACTAGATGCACTTACAATCTCCCCCTTTTTGGTGATTGATGACAAACTAGTTGAAGTTTTCAATGGGTAATATAATATGTGAAATTGTAAAGGATATGGGATTGTCTTCATAAGTTGCAAGGGCTCCCCCTGAAGATGTGCATATAAGTAATTTGCTTTTGGAATGCAAATGCACATGGAAGGTTGTACTTGTGGAGATCCTCTTCAACTTATGATGACAATTCATCATGCATGAAAAGTATGTGAAGATAATGACATGCATAATGAAAAATGGACGTCTGCAAAATGATCTAAGTGCGGAATTTATCGTCGCACATGCAGAATTTATCATTGCATCACAGAATAGAAAATAAGTAGCAGACGACCATCAGGTTTAAGTGTTACAACTCAAAGAACCAAATGTATCAAAACGAGAGTTGTAAACACTAGGCAAAATATAAAGCAACCGCCCATATGGACCCATTTGAAGACTATCAAACTCATATGCTTCCCCCCCTTTTGTCAGTAAGGACCAAAAAGGTTTGAAGACATAGAGCGTCTACTCGTTCCCATGAGGAGTAGGTGAAGCAGCAAGGTCGTCGGTGTTGTTAGGCAGTGCAGACGAACTCGGGGCAGTGTCGATGCGTGTAGAGGTAGGGGGCGGTGAAGTAGCATCGTCTTCGTCATCGATCACTCTGGCATTCACAGTTGCCGCGGAGGAAGAGAACTCAGAGTCTTCAAGAGACGGAGTTCGTCGCAGCACAGTCCTTCTTGGAGGTGTGGAGTCAAACTTGGAGCGTTCAGAGAAGCCATCCTCTTGAAGATCATCCTCAGAGCACATAAGCGTCAGCCCTTTCCATGTACACCGACAGGTTTCATGGGCAACAAAGGCATTCTTGGTGGCAAGATTGCGAATCCTGTTTACGTCCACCAAGAGGCTTTGCATTTGGCGCTTCAGCCAGTCATGATGCCTATCATGTTGCTGATGAAGGGCAACCAGAAGCTCTCGGTCATTGAGAACACGGGATCGCTTCTTGGGCCGTTGGGCAATGGTGCTGTTAGTGGCTTCCGTGAGGGCACGGTGAGGTGCACGTGTAGTGCCAGCCAGAGGATAAACACGAGAGACTGCTTGAACTCCTTCAATGTTTTGAGAGAAGCTTTGATTCTCAGCATTCTGAAGACTAAGAGGCTCCTTGGCAGGCTCTGGATAGATGGCTTCAATTGACATATCGACGTCAGGCAGAAAGATCCGATGATTGCGAGCAGAGGGCTGATAGGTGACAACTGAGTGTAGTTTGATTAGCCGCATTATCCATGGAGACTAAAACTTCAAGCCAAAAATGTCAGATCCTGATGCAGCAAGCTGGCGAATAAAGAAGTCTTGTGCATTGAAGCTTTTGCCATGAAGAATATGAAAGACCAACGTCTTCATTGCGCCTTCTACCTTGGTATGTGGAGAATGTCCTTTGATGGGCCAGAGAGTTCGCCTTATGATGTGATAGATGGTACGTGGCAGGTACTCAAGGTCTTCAACAAAGAACTCCTTAGGATATTCAGCATCTAGAGGCAAAGGCTTCATCATGCTGAGCATCTGACTCATATTGGGCTCAGGCTTGTGGAAGATGCTTTCCATAGCAGCACTGCGAAGCTGACAACCAGGTTCATACAGATCTCCTGGAGTGGGCAGGCCAGTAAGCTCAATGATATCAAAGGCTTTGGCTTCATGATGAACATTGCCTGTCATCCACTCAAGGACCCAAGTCTTCGGATCCCTGTTGTAGCCACGGATATGAAGAGTGGCATAGAATTGGAGCAGCAGTTCTTCATTCCAGTGCTCCTTATCAGTGACGAACTGCAGCAAGCCAGACTCTCTGAAGCAATCCAGAGCTTCTTCCAAACAGGGCAGACCAGTTATGGCTTCAGTGTCAAGACGCATATGTGGGAAAATGCGACCTTGATTGTACAGGATGCATGAGTAATAACTTCGCTGCTGATAGCTCCAGAACTGATCAGAAGATATTCTTGCCTTTGAGTAGGGGTTCTTGGCGCTATTGAAGAAGGTGTTGTGTGCCTTGAAGCCATTGATATTGAACGATCCGGGTGCAGATGCAGTGCCTGGAAACCTGGGCAACCTTGGTATTGGCTTCTGAACCTGAGGCCTGTGCTCAACGTGATAGTCAAACTGAGGACCAGCAGGAGGCGGAGGAGTCAGAAAAGGCCATTTGACAGTGACAAGTTGGCCATAGTTGAATGCTTGCTCGATAGTGTGTGGACGAGGTGGCGGAACAGGAGCAGTGGCATTAACAGAGGCGTTAGGTTGCACAACAAAGGCTTCAAGAGCAGTTGCATCATTGGCTTCATTGACTTCTGGCACATTGGTTGGTGCAGGCTCCACATTTGCTTTAGCCATGACTACGTCATTGGCTTCATTTGTGTTGGTGGTGGCAGCCTCAAGATTCTCAACCTCCACTTGATGAGCTGGAGGGTCGGGCACAGACACGTTCTCCTTGAGAACAGCTTCTTCAGTAATGAGGGGAGTAGGGACACGTTCTTCTTCTTGTGTGTCGTCGGCTGATGCAGCCGGAATGTCTTCAGCAGCTTTAGCCTCAGACTCGGAGAAATTCACAGTAGGAGTGGCATCTGGAAACACTTGACGTGCAATAGATTGGTGGGGCACTTCTCCTTCTGGAACGCTCGAAAGAGGGACTTGAGGCCTTGGTCCTTTGCGAAGCCTGCGTAGCGCTGGCGACGCCTGTGGAGATGGAGTTGGCTGGGCCTCAAAGTCATCTTCTTCTTGCACTGATGGGGTTGCTTCGGTTGGGGAGAGCTTGGAGTGTCTTGTCTCTGTGGGTGATTAGCCCATGATGCATTCTGAGCAGTTGGCGTCAGAGGACGACCAATGCTGATGAGTTCGCTGTGCGTAAGCACAGGCGATGATACCAGTTGGTGCTCGATCTGAGGAAGGACTTCATCATCTTCAACATTGTCATGGTGACCAATGTCTTCAGCAGCGGTGGGGTCAACTGCTGGAATGTCTTCAGCATCAGGAGCCTCTGTAGAAGCAGGCTCATGAACAATTAGCTGGCGCTCGTGGTGTTCAGATGCAGGGCGAACCATTGAGATAGGTTCAACAACTAAGGGCTCTGTGGGAGCAGCCCGATCCTTCTTGGTTTTGCGCTTCTTCTTAGAGGGAGCAACATCAGAAGCTTCAGGATTTTTCCTTTTTCTGGCTTCAGCCTCGGCAATCCTTGTCTTCTTCAGTTCTGAAGCATTTGACCTGACCTTTGGCTTCGAGCCAGTCATGCTGCTTGGGAAGACTATGCGAGGTTCTTCCTGCCTCGAAGGTGCAGATTGGTCAGTTGAGGGCTTCTCCTTCTTTGCAGCCATTCTTGGGTCGATGCCAGGACGACCAAGAGCCTTGCGCTTCTCAGCCTCATTGTAGGCTTGCACACACTTGTCAGCCAGGCTCTTCATGCGCTCACGAGAACCTTGAGCTTCTTCACGCTTCTTGAGAAAGGCTTCTTTGAGCTCGTGCAGCATGATCTTGAAGTTTTTGACATCTTGCACGTTGAGCTTGGCCATGTGCTTCTTGAACTGAGCTTTGTCATAGTCGATCTTTTGCTTCAGTTCAACGATGCGCTGAGCTAGAGATAGCTCAGAAGCAATGGCGCCATGGAAGGTGACACTGAGGCCAATTGGAAGTTGCAGATCTTCAAAGCTGAGGTTGGGCGTGTCAAACCACTCATCAATGAAGTTATGGAGTATTGCCACATCAAAGAGAGGCAGATCATTGAAGATCTCTGCTTCTTCCTTGCTCTTGATCAGTTGCTCAAGAGCGTCATCTGCAAGATCCTCATCGCTGGACAGATCAATGGCGTCGTTGCGCAGAATAGCAGCAGCAGTCAGTTCTTGGCTGGTGTGTTGCGAAGGCATCTTTACTCTCGAGGGCTTGGAGATGCGTGACAAATCTTCAGACTGCACACTCTCTTCAGGAGGTGCAGTAGCCAGTGGCTTCGCCCATGAGATTTTTGGTGCTGAGGCAGGCTTTGAAGCTTTATGCTTCTTCAGTTTCTTTGGCTTCGGCGGTGCAGGCGCTTCATCAGATTCAGTGTCATCTGCAGGCTCATCCACGGCTGTCCCTTGAACCTTGATATGAGTGATGAGACCTTCCAGGTTGTAGAAGAGACCAACAAGATTGAGTTCAGCTTTGCGGGTGCCATCGGCACGGGGAGCAGAAGGACCAGGGTTGAAGTCTAGTCCCCATGACTTCTTGTTTTGCTTAGACGAATTCTTGGCAAACTGGAAGTTGTGCTTGAATAGATTGTCGTCACGACACCATAGCAATGACGATGGGTGTGCATCCGCAGGCTGTGGTCCACGGACCATGCAGGGATAGAAGCCTTGTTCAATGGATTCATATCTGGACCTATGTTGAAGATTTCTGTATAGGATGTCTCCCCATGGTCGCTTGATGGCATTCTTCTCTGCATATTCCTGGGTCACAAACCTGTACTTGAACCACTATTCTGCCCAATATCTTCGAATCCATTGGATTCAGGTCTTGCGCTGATTGTAATCCTCTTCTGGATCTGTCTTGTAAAGCTCTAAGAGGTCATTAGGCAAATCTCTTGACGTTCCCCCACGACGCTGTCTGCCACCCTTCCTTACTGATTTCTCTGCAGCCATGAACTTCAAACTGAATGGCTTCAACACGTTCAAAGGCTTCAATGGCTTTCGCTTGCTGGACAAACAGGAACTGGCTTTGGGAGAGTTAATGTGATGTTGTAAGAATTCTGCAAATGAATGCAAACTATGAGAACCAAGGGATTCTCCCACGGACATGTACCTGTGACAGCATTAAGGTGCGAGGGAAGGGGAAGAGGTCATATGCATTCTCAGAAGATTTTGAAGATAAATCAGTTTAGAAGACATTGACCTCATCGTGCGAAGACATTCACTTATATGTTGAGAGTTGGTTCCAGATTTGTACGAATCCGCGAATAAGTACAAGTGAGGAATCTAACTAGATATGAAGCTTAAGTGAATATACTAGGCAATATGAGATGCAGACAGGATAGATCTAACATTGTGTAGGCGGAAACCTATTTTGGCAAACAGGATGAATCTTTGAGGATCAAAAAGATGGTAAAATAGAGTTGTATTTACCACGCGAAGAACTGCTAGATGTTGGGGAACGTAGTAATTTCAAAAAATTTCCTACGCACATGCAAGATCATGGTGATGATATAGCAACGAGGGGAGAGTGTTGTCTACGTACCCTCGTAGACCGAAGCGGAAGCGTTGACGCAACGTAGAGGAAGTAGTCGTACGTCCTCCGGTTCAACCGATCCAAGTACCGTTACTCCGGCACCTCCGAGTTCTTGACACGCGTACAGCTCGATGACGCACCCTCGATCTCCGATCCAGCAGAGGCGCCGAGGGAGAGTTCCGTCAGCACGACGGCGTGGTGACGATCTTGATGTTCTCCTGTTGCAGGGCTTCGCCTAAGCACCGCTACAATATGAACGAGGTGTAATATCGTGGAGGGGGGCACCGCACACGGCTAAGGAACGATCAATGATCAACTTGTGTGTTCTAGGGTGCCCCCCTACCCCCGTATATAAAGGAGGGAGGGAGGAGGTGGCCGACCCTAGGGGGGGCGCCATGAGGAGGGGGAAACCTACTCCAAGTAGGTTTCCCTCTCTTTTCCTTATCTTATTTGGAGGGGAAAGGAAAGAGTACTAGTATTAGGAAGTAGTACTAGTAGTAGTAATAGGAAGAGGGGGAAGGAGAAAGGAAAGGGGGGGCCGGCCCCCCTCCCCAATTCGGATTGGGCTTGGGGGGGCGCGCCCCCTTCCCTTGCTCCTTCTCTCTTCTTCCTACATGGGCCCAATAAGGCCCATATACCTCCCGGGGGGTTCCGGTAACCTCTCGGGGCTCCAAACTTCTCCGGAACCTTTCCGGTGTCCAAATATATCCGTCCAATATATCAATCTTTATGTCTCGACCATTTCGAGACTCCTCGTCATGTCCGCAATCATATCCGGGACTCCGAACAACCTTCGGTACATCAAAATACATATACTCATAATATAACTGTCATCGAAACCTTAAACGTGCGGACCCTACGGTTCGAGAACGATGTAGACATGACTGAGACACATCTCTGGTCAATAACCAATAGCGGGACCTGGATGCCCATATTGGTTCCTACATATTCTACGAAGATCTTTATCGGTCAAACCGCATAACAACATACGTTGTTCACTTTGTCATCGGTATGTTACTTGTCCGAGATTCGATTGTCGGTATCCAATACCTAGTTCAATATCGTTATCGACAAGTCTCTTTACTCGTTCTGTAATACTTCATCTTATAACTAACTCATTAGTTACATGCTTGCAAGGCTTAGGTGATGAGCATTGCCGAGAGGGCCCAGAGATACCTCTCCGACAATCGGAGTGACAAAACCTAATCTCGAATTATGCTAACTCAACATGTACCTTCGGAGACACCTGTAGTACTCCTTTATAATCACCCAGTTACGTTGTGACGTTTGGTAGTACCCAAAGTGTTCCTCCGGTAAACGGGAGTTACACAATTCTCATAGTTACAGGAACATGTATAAGTCATGAAGGAAGCAATAGCAGAATACTAAACGATCAAGTGCTAAGCTAACGGGATGGGTCATGTCAATCACCTCATTCTCCTAATGATGTGATCCCATTAATCAAATGACAACACATGTCAATGGTTAGGAAACATAACCATCTTTGATTAATGAGCTAGTCAAGTAGAGGCATACTAGTGACTATATGTTTGTCTATGTATTCACACATGTATCATGTTTCCGGTTAATACAATTCTAGCATGAATAACAAACATTTATCATGAAATGAGGAAATAAATAATAACTTTATTATTGCCTCTAGGGCATATTTCCTTCAGTCTCCCACTTGCACTAGAGTCAATAATCTAGATTACATAGTAATGATTCTAACACCCATGGAGTCTTGGTGCTGATCATGTTTTGCTCGTGAGAGAGGCTTAGTCAACGGGTCTGCAACATTCAGATCCGTATGTATCTTGCAAATCTCTATGTCTCCCACTTGGACTTGATCCCGAATGGAATTGAAGCGTCTCTTGATGTGCTTGGTCCTCTTGTGAAATCTGGATTCCTTTGCCAAGGCAATTGCACCAGTATTGTCACAGAAGATCTTCATTGGTCCCGATGCACTAGGTATGACACCTAGATCGGAAATGAACTCCTTCATCCAGACTCCTTCATTTGCTGCTTCAGAAGCAGCTATGTACTCCGCTTCACATGTAGATCCCGCCACGACGCTTTGTTTAGAACTGTACCAACTTACAGCTCCACCATTTAATAAAAACACGTATCCGGTCTGCGATTTAGAATCGTCCGGATCAGTGTCAAAGCTTGCATCGACGTAACCATTTACGACTAGCTCTTTGTCACCTCCATATACGAGAAACATATCCTTAGTCCTTTTCAGGTATTTCAGGATGTTCTTGACCGCTGTCCAGTGATCCACTCCTGGATTACTTTGGTACCTACCTGCCAAGCTTATTGCTAAGCATACGTCAGGTCTGGTACACAGCATTGCATACATGATAGAGCCTATGGCTGAAGCACAGGGAACATCTTTCATTTTCTCTCTATCTTCTGCTGTGGTCGGGCATTGAGTTTGACTCAACTTTACACCTTGTAGCACAGGCAAGAATCCTTTCTTTGCCTGATCCATTTTGAACTTTTTCAAAATTTTGTCAAGGTATGTACTTTGTGAAAGTCCTATTAAGCGTCTTGATCTATCTCTATAGATCTTGATGCCCAATATGTAAGCAGCTTTACCGAGGTCTTTCATAGAAAAACTTTTATTCAAGTATCCCTTTATGCTATCCAGAAATTCTATATCATTTCCAATTAATAATATGTCATCAACATATAAAACTAGAAATGCTACAGAGCTCCCACTCACTTTCTTGTAAATACAGGCTTCTCCAAAAGTCTGTATAAAACCATATGCTTTGATCACACTATCAAAACGTTTATTCCAACTCCAAGATGCTTGCACCAGTCCATAAATGGAACGTTGGAGCTTGCACACTTTGTCAGCGCTTTTTGGATCAACAAAACCTTCAGGTTGCATCATATACAACTCTTCTTCTAGAAATCCATTCAAGAATGCAGTCTTGACATCCATTTGCCAAATTTCATAATCATGAAATGCAGCAATAGCCAACATGATTCGGACAGACTTAAGCATCGCCACGGGTGAGAAAGTCTCATCGTAGTCAACCCCTTGAACTTGTCGAAAACCTTTTGCAACAAGTCGAGCTTTGTAGACAGTAACATTACCATCAGCGTCAGTCTTCTTCTTAAAGATCCATTTATTCTCAATGGCTTGCCGATCATCGGGCAAGTCAACCAAAGTCCATACTTTGTTTTCATACATGGATCCTATCTCAGATTTCATGGCCTCTAGCCATTTTGCGGAATCTGGGCTCATCATCACTTCCTCATAGTTCGTAGGTTCATCATGGTCTAGTAACATGACTTCCAGAATAGGATTTCCGTACCACTCTGGTGCGGATCTTACTCTGGTAGACCTACGAGGTTCAGTAGAAACTTGATCTGAAGTTTCATGATCAATATCATTGGCTTCCTCACTAATTGGTGTAGTTGTCACAGGAACCGGTTCTTGTGATGAACTACTTTCCAATAAGGGAGTAGATACAGTTATCTCATCAAGTTCTACTTTCCTCCCACTCACTTCTTTCGAGAGAAACTTCTTCTCTAGAAAGGATCCGATTTTAGCAACGAAAATCTTGCCTTTAGATCTGTGATAGAAGGTGTACCCAATTGTCTCCTTTGGGTATCCTATGAAGACACATTTCTCCGATTTGGGTTCGAGCTTATCTGGTTGAAGTTTCTTCATATAAGCATCGCAGCCCCAAACTTTGAGAAACGATAACTTTGGTTTCTTGCCAAACCACAGTTCATAAGGCGTCGTCTCAACGGATTTTGATGGTGCCCTATTTAACGTGAATGTGGCCGTCTCTAAAGCATAACCCCAAAACGATAGCGGTAATCGGTAAGAGACATCATAGATCGCACCATATCAAGTAAAGTACAATTACGACGTTTGGACACACCATTTCGCTGTGGTGTTCCAGGTGGCGTGAGTTGCGAAACTATTCCACATTGTTTCAAATGTAAACCAAACTCGTAACTCAAATATTCTCCTCCACGATCAGATCGTAGAAACTTTATTTTCTTGTTACGATGATTTTCTACTTCACTCTGAAATTCTTTGAACTTTTCAAATGTTTCAGACTTGTGCTTCATCAAGTAGATATACCCATATCTGCTCAAATCATCTGTGAAGGTGAGGAAATAACGATATCCGCCACGAGCCTCAACATTCATCGGACCACATACATCTGTATGTATGATTTCCAACAAATCTGTTGCTCTCTCCATAGATCCGGAGAACGGTGTTTTGGTCATCTTGCCCATGAGGCACAGTTCGCAAGTACCAAGTGATTCATAATCAAGTGATTCCAGAAGTCCATCAGTATGGAGTTTCTTCATGCGTTTTACACCGATATGACCTAAATGGCAGTGCCACAAATATGTTGCACTATCATTATCAACTCTGCATCTTTTGGCTTCAACATTATGAATATGTGTATCATTACTATCGATATTTAATAAAAATAGACCACTCTTCAAGGGTGCATGACCATAAAAGATATTACTCATATAAATAGAACAACCATTATTCTCTGATTTAAATGAATAACCGTCTCGCATCAAACAAGATCCAGATATAATGTTCATGCTCAACGCAGGCACCAAATAACAATTATTCAGGTCTAAAACTAATCCCAATGGTAGATGTAGAGGTAGCGTGCCGACCGCGATCACATCGACTTTGGAACCATTTCCCACGCGCATCGTCACCTCGTTCTTAGCTAATCTTCGCTTAATCCATAGTCCCTGTTTCGAGTTGCAAATGTTAGCAACAGAACCAGTATCAAATACCCAGGTGCTACTGCGAGCATTAGTAAGGTACACATCAATAACATGTATATCACATATACCTTTGTTCACTTTGCCATCCTTCTTATCCGCCAAATACTCGGGGCAGTTCCGCTTCCAGTGTCCAGTCTGCTTGCAGTAGAAGCACTCAGTTTCAGGCTTAGGTCCAGACTTGGGTTTCTTCACTTGAGCAGCAACTTGTTTGCCGTTCCTTTTGAAGTTCCCCTTCTTCTTCCCTTTGCCCCTTTTCTTGAAACTAGTGGTCTTGTTGACCATCAACACTTGATGCTCCTTTTTGATTTCTACCTCCGCGGCTTTCAGCATCGCGAAGAGCTCGGGAATAGTCTTGTTCATCCCTTGCATATTATAGTTCATCACAAAGCTCTTGTAGCTTGGTGGCAGTGATTGTAGAATTCTGTCAATGACGCTATCATCCAGAAGATTAACTCCCAGTTGAATCAAGTGATTATTATACCCAGACATTTTGAGTATATGCTCACTGACAGAACTATTCTCCTCCATCTTGCAGCTGTAGAACTTATTGGAGACTACATATCTCTCAATCCGGGCATTTGCTTGAAATATTAACTTCAACTCCTGGAACATCTCATATGCCCCATGACGTTCAAAACGTCGTTGAAGACCCGGTTCTAAGCCGTAAAGCATGGCACACTGAACTATAGAGTAGTCATCAGCTTTGCTCTGCCAGACGTTCTTAACGTCGTCAGTTGCATCAGCAGCAGGCCTGGCACCCAGCGGTGCTTCCAGGACGTAACTCTTCTGTGCAGCAATGAGGATAATCCTCAGGTTACGGACCCAGTCCGTGTAATTGCTACCATCATCTTTCAACTTTGCTTTCTCAAGGAACGCATTAAAATTCAACGGAACAATAGCACGAGCCATCTATCTACATACAAACATAGACAAGCAAAATACTATCAGGTACTAAGTTCATGATAAATTTAAGTTCAATTAATCATATTACTAAAGAACTCACACTTAGACAGACATCTCTCTAGTCATCTAAGTGATTACGTGATCCAAATCAACTAAACCATGTCCGATCATCACGTGAGATGGAGTAGTTTCAATGGTGAACATCTCTATGTTGATCATATCTACTATATGATTCACGCTCGACCTTTCGGTCCCCGTGTTTCGAGGCCATATCTGTATATGCTAGGCTCGTCAAGTATAACCTGAGTATTCCGCGAGTGCAACTGTTTTGCACCCGTTGTATTTGAACGTAGAGCCTATCACACCCGATCATCACGTGGTGTCTCAGCACGAAGAACTTTTGCAACGGTGCATACTCAGGGAGAACACTTCTTGATAATTAGTGAGAGATCATCTTAAAATGCTACCGTCAAACAAAGCAAGATAAGATGCAAAAAGGATAAACATCACATGCAATCAATATAAGTGATATGATATGGCCATCATCATCTTGTGCTTGTGATCTCCATCTTCGAAGCACCGTCGTGATCACCATCATCACCGGCGCGACACCTTGATCTCCATCGTAGCATCGTTGTCGTTACGCCATCTATTGCTTCTACGACTATCGCTACCGCTTAGAGATAAAGTAAAGCAATTACAGGGCGTTTGCATTTCATACAATAAAGTGACAACCATATGGCTCCTGCTAGTTGCCGATAACTTCGGTTACAAAACATGATCATCTCATACAATAAAATATAGCATCATGTCTTGGCCATATCACATCACAACATGCCCTGCAAAAACAAGTTAGACGTCCTCTACTTTGTTGTTGCAAATTTTACGTGGCTGCTACGGGCTTAAGCAAGAACCAATCTCACCTACGCATCAAAACCACAACGATAGTTTGTCAAATAGACTCCGTTTTAACCTTCACAAGGACCGGGCGTAGCCACACTCGGTTCAACTAAAGTGAGAGAGACAGACACCCGCCAGCCACCTTTAAGCACGAGTGCTCGTAACGGTGAAACCCGTCTCGCGTAAGCGTACGCGTAATGTCGGTCCGGGCCGCTTCATCTCACAATACCGCTGAACCAAAGTATGACATGCTGTTAGGCAGTATGACTTATATCGTCCACAACTTACTTGTGTTCTACTCGTGCATATAACATCAACGCATAAAACCTAGGCTCGGATGCCACTGTTGGGGAACGTAGTAATTTCAAAAAAATTCCTACGCACATGCAAGATCATGGTGATGATATAGCAACGAGGGGAGAGTGTTGTCTACGTACCCTCGTAGACCGAAGCGGAAGTGTTGACGCAACGTAGAGGAAGTAGTCGTATGTCCTCCGGTTCAACCGATCCAAGTACCGTTACTCCGGCACCTCCGAGTTCTTGACACGCGTACAGCTCGATGACGCAGCCTCGATCTCCGATCCAGCAGAGGTGCCGAGGGGGAGTTCCGTCAGCACGACGGCGTGGCGACGATCTTGATGTTCTCCTATTGCAGGGCTTCGCCTAAGCACCGCTACAATATGACCGAGGTGTAATATCGTGGAGGGGGGCACCGCACACGGCTAAGGAACGATCAATGATCCACTTGTGTGTTCTAGGGTGCCCCCCTACCCCCGTATATAAAGGAGGGAGGGAGGAGGTGGCCGGCCCTAGGGGGGCGCGCCATGAGGAGGGGGAAACCTACTCCAAGTAGGTTTCCCTCTCTTTTCCTTATCTTATTTGGAGGGGGAAGGAAAGAGTACTAGTATTAGGAAGTAGTACTAGTAGTAGTAATAGGAAGAGGGGGAAGGAGAAAGGAAAGGGGGGGCCGGCCCCCCTCCCCAATTCGGATTGGGCTTGGGGGGCGCGCCCCCGTCCCTTGCTCCTTCTCTCTTCTTCCTACATGGGCCCAATAAGGCCCATATACCTCCCGGGGGGTTCCGGTAACCTCCTGGGGCTCCAAACTTCTCCGAAACCTTTCCGGTGTCCAAATATATCCGTCCAATATATCAATCTTTATGTCTCGACCATTTCGAGACTCCTCGTCATGTCCGCAATCATATCCGGGACTCTGAACAACCTTCGGTACATCAAAATACATAAACTCATAATATAACTGTCATCAAAACCTTAAGCGTGCGGACCCTACGGTTCGAGAATGATGTAGACATGACTGAGACACATCTCTGGTCAATAACCAATAGCGGGACCTGGATGCCCATATTGGTTCCTACATATTCTACGAAGATCTTTATCGGTCAAACCGCATAACAACATACGTTGTTCCCTTTGTCATCGGTATGTTACTTGTCCGAGATTCGATCGTCGGTATCCAATACCTAGTTCAATCTCGTTATCGACAAGTCTCTTTACTCGTTCCATAATACTTCATCTTATAACTAACTCATTAGTTACATGCTTGCAAGGCTTAGGTGATGAGCATTGCCGAGAGGGCCCAGAGATACCTCTCCGACAATCGGAGTGACAAAACCTAATCTCGAATTATGCTAACTCAACATGTACCTTCGGAGACACCTGTAGTACTCCTTTATAATCACCCAGTTACGTTGTGACGTTTGGTAGTACCCAAAGTGTTCCTCCGGTAAACGGGAGTTACACAATTCTCATAGTTACAGGCACATGTATAAGTCATGAAGGAAGCAATAGCAGAATACTAAACGATCAAGTGCTAAGCTAACGGGATGGGTCATGTCAATCACCTCATTCTCCTAATGATGTGATCCCATTAATCAAATGACAACACATGTCAATGGTTAGGAAACATAACCATCTTTGATTAATGAGCTAGTCAAGTAGAGGCATACTAGTGACTATATGTTTGTCTATGTATTCACACATGTATCATGTTTCCGGTTAATACAATTCTAGCATGAATAATAAACATTTATCATGAAATGAGGAAATAAATAATAACTTTATTATTGCCGCTAGGGCATATTTCCTTCACTAGATGGGAAGAGTAGGAGACCGAGCAGTTCAATCCACCGTGCCCTAACTTGGCGACGGAGGAAACCTACTGCGGCAGCAGAGAGGACGATGTCCACGGCCGGCGTGAGGACGGCGTCGGAGAAGTCACGGCAGCTAAGCGCTTCGTCGCCGGCGTCGTCGAGAGCTAGCGGTGGTGCTAGGGTTTTGACGAGGTGGATAGGTGGAAGAAGGTTTTCTTGACCGCAGGGGACATGTATTTATAAGGAAGTGTGTAGCACAGTGCAATTACGCAGGTGCCCCTGGCGGTTCACATCTGAGGAACACGTGGCAAACATGCAACATACTTGGAGTTGTCCCACATTCCCACGCACGCTTGGATTGTCGGGTGGTCGTTCCCACTTCTCTGGGTTTCAGGTGAAGGAATTAGCATTGAAAACGGACTTAATGTTTGTCCCTGTATCTTCTACTGACTAGGACGCAGAGAAGACATTCGACAGTTTCAATAGAATGCGTATGATTTGGACAAATAGAGTTCGAGATAGAAAGCATAGAGAGATTAGGGTCCGATCACATTCACTTAGTTCAAAAGATTCAACAAGGAAGACGTAGCTATAAGTGAATGTTGTAGAGGACAGAACACTAGTATATATATATATATGAGACAGACAATCACATCAACATAGTGAAGATAATCATGAAGACAAACCAAATGCGAAGACATATCAAATGTAACGCCATGAGTAAATCACTTCAAACAGAAAAATTTGGTGGTGGCGTTACCCATCGTATAGAAAGTATTAGACCCAGACACAGCGCACAATTATCATGGCACTCCGAAGTCAAATTCCACATTAATGTATTCACACTTAGAATGTAAGTCTTCATTGATTGAAGATATACTTTACTTCGTGTGTTGCACATCTAAGTCATCAATATGCATAAGTGTTAGGATGTGTGCCTGCTCACAAGACATTTGAGGATTCCAAGATATTTAGCTCACACCGTAACTTGCAAAACCTCTTCTCATCCAAGGGCTTGGTGAAGATATCTGCCAATTGCTCTTCAGTGTTGACGTGTATGATATCAATATCTTCCTTCACAACATGATCTCTGAGAAAGTGATGACGAATTTCAATGTGCTTTGTCTTCGAGTGCTGAACTGGGTTGTTGGCAATCTTGATGGCGCTTCCGTTGTCGCAGTAGAGTGGCACTTGCTTCAGATGAATGCCATAGTCTTTGAGTGTTTGCTTCATCCATAGAAGTTGAGCGCAGCAAGATCCAGCAGCAATGTATTCAGATTCAGCAGTGGAGAGAGATACACAGTTCTGCTTCTTTGAAGACCAACATACAAGTGATCGTCCCAGAAAATGACATGTGGCTGATGTAGACTTGCGATCCACCTTGTCACCAGCATAATCAGCATCCGAGAATCCAACTAGATCAAACTCTGAGCCCTTTCGATACCATAATCCTAGTGTTGGGGTGTGAGCCAAATATCTGAGAATTCGCTTCACAGCTAAGTGATGCGATTCCTTTGGTGCCGCTTGGAACCGGGCACACATGTAAACACTAAGCATAATATCTGGCCTAGATGCACATAGATAAAGTAAAGAACCAATCATGGAGCGGTATACTTTTTGATCAAACTCTTTACCATTGTCGCCGGGACCTAGATGATGTTTGGCTGGCATTGGCGTCGTGAAACCTTTGCAGTCTTGCATCCCAAATTTCTTTAGGAAATCTTTGAGGTACTTCTCTTGAGATATGAAGATGTCGTTGTGTTGCTGATGTATTTGAAGACCAAGGAAGAACTTCAACTCACCCATCATGGACATCTCATATTGCTCTTGCATCATATATCCAAACTCTTCAGTGTATTTTTGATTGGTGCAGCCGAAGATAATGTCATCCACATATATTTGGCACACAAACAGTTCACCATCATATGTCTTCGTGAAGAGAGTGGGGTCGAGGGAACCAGGTTTGAAGCCTTTGCTCCTCAGGAAGTCTTTGAGTGTGTCATACCAAGCCCGAGGGGCTTGTTTGAGGCCATACAGTGCCTTGTTCAGCTTGTACACCATGTCAGGATGTTTTGGATCTTCAAAGCCAGGCGGTTGTGCAACATATACTTCTTCGTCAATCTTGCCATTGAGAAAAGCGCTCTTCAAATCCATTTGTTACAGAAGAATGTTATGATGATTTGCATAGGCCAGCAGTATGCGTATGGCTTCGAGTCTAGCCACAGGAGCAAATGTTTCATCAAAGTCAATCCCTTCAACTTGAGTGTACCCTTGAGCAACGAGACGAGCTTTGTTTCTGGCTACTTGACCATGCTCATCTTGCTTGTTGCGATATATCCATTTGGTGCCTATTATATTGTGCTTGCGAGGATCAGGACGCTTAACCAGTTCCCATACATTATTCAGCTCAAACTGTTGACGATCTTCTTGCATAGCTTGAATCCATTCAGGTTCCATGAAGGCTTCTTCAACTTTCTTGGGTTCAGATATTGAGACAAATGCGAAGTGCCCCTAGAAATTTGCTAGCTGTGTTACCCTTGAACAAGTGAGTGGACCTGGTGCATTGATGCTATCAATTATTCTCTCAATCTGTACTTCATTTGCGACACGAGGATGCACAGGACGAAGATTTTGCTCTTGCTGATCATTGTGATCGTTAGAAGGATTGTCTTCAGGCTGAGCATTGTCTTCAGTTTGATCATTGTCTTCAGGTTGATCAGGTGCGGAGATGATAAGTTCCTCTTCAGGCTGAGTTTTAGAAGGTATGATTTCTCCAGTTCCCATAAGTTTGACTGATTCACTGGATGGAACTTCATCTAGCACATTTGGCAGGTGCTCTCTTTGAGAGCCGTTAGTCTCATCGAACCGCACATCCACTGTTTCAACCACTTTATAGTGAAAGAGGTTGAAGACTCTGTAGGAGTGTGAATCCTTTCCATATCCAAGTATAAAACCCTCATGTGCTTTTGGTGCAAATTTTGAAGTGTGATGTGGATCCTTGATCCAGCACCTGGCGCCAAATACTCTGAAGTAACTGACATTTGGCTTCTTGCCAGTAAGGAGCTCATAGGATGTCTTGTTCAGAAGCTTGTGAAGATAAACATGGTTGATGATATGGCATGCAGTATCAATGGCTTCAGGCCAGAATTTTCTTGGAGTCTTGTATTCATCAAGCATCGTCCGGGCCATCTCAATAAGTGTTCTGTTCTTGCGTTCGACGACACCATTCTTCTGTGGCGTGTACAGAGCTGAGAATTCATGTGTGATGCCCAAAGTATCAAGATATGTATCTAGGCCAGTGTTCTTGAATTCAGTGCAATTGTCACTTCTGATGTGCTTTATCTTGGCGCCATAGTTGTTCATTGCTCGATTGGCGAAGCGTCTGAAGACATCCTGCACTTCAGTCTTGTAGAGGATTATATGCACCCAAGTATATCTTGAATAATCATCAACAATGACAAAGCCATAGAGACAGACAGTAGTAGTAAGAGTTGAGTAATGAGTGGGACCGAAAAGATCCATGTGGAGCAGTTCGAAGGGTTGAGTCATTGTCATGATTGTCTTCGAGGGATGCTTGGCCCTCGTCATCTTTCCTGCTTCACAGGCACCGCATAAGTGATCCTTCTTGAAATTGACGCCCTCAATGCCTATGACATGCTTCTTCCTTGCAAGGGTGTGGAGGTTCCTCATGCCAGCATGCCCTAGCCTCCGATGCCAGAGCCAGCATTCAGAAGCTTTTGCTAGAAGACATACGGCAAGTTGTGGTCCTACTGAGAAATCTACCACGTACAAATCATCTTTCCGATACCCTTCAAACACTAGAGACTTGTTAGATTCCATTAGAACAAGGCAACGATATTTTCCAAATATCACAATCATGTTTAAATCGCAAAGCATTGAGACAGACATTAAGTTGAAACCAAGGGATTCAACAAGCATGACTTTATCCATGTGTTGATCCTTTGAGATTGCAACTCTACCTAGACCCAATACCTTGCTTTTACCAGTGTCAGCAACTGTGATGTGACTTTTGTCAGCTGGACGTAAGGTTGAGTCCATGAGAAGACTTCGCTTGCCAGTCATGTGATTAGTACACCCACTATCAATAATCCATTCTGAAGCAGCTGGTGTCATACCCTACAGTGCAGTTAGGGGGATAGGCTTCACGAAGAGAATTGTGAAGGATAAACATTTGACGAGCAAGCGGATTATGAAATCTTAGATCGAGGTTAGGACTGATAGGGCAAGTAGCAAGCAACTCAGGAACAAAATACATAATAAGACCATTTGGGCATTTGATCTTGCGCCCTACAAGATGTTTAAGGTCCCCAGCAATAGCTTCAGACGATTTTGGTTTTCGGCTAGAGACCTTTCCCTGCAAAAGAGAGTTAAGCTTTCTTAGCCACCCACATCTTCAAGGGTGGCTTCGAAGCAATGAGTCTAAGTGCAGCATCTGAGAACTTTGGCTTTGGAGCCCTAGCAAAAAGTCTTGCAGGTGGACAATAGTACTCATAAGGATAAGCAGAATAGTTTTTGGTCTTATGAACATGGCGGTTTGATGAAACGCGCTCATATTCATAGGCCTGAGTAAGGTTTCCCTCCAAAACATTTCCGTTAGTGCGACTCAAGTGAGTCCTCTATCTGTATGAAGCCTTTGGGCCATATGAAGCCTGTGGTCTGGGATTTGTCTTCTTCACTTGTGGTGTCATGACGACATTCACAGGAAGATTCTCCAAACATCTTTTCGGCACCCAGACTTTCTTCATAGGCGGCCCATTCCTGCAGTTAGTACCAATATACCTGACAAACACTTCACCATTCTGATTCTTAAACAGTTTATAGTTTGCATCAAAGGATTCATCAATAACAATGGGATTAGCACAAGTGAAGCCAGATAGGGTGGATGGATCCGCTGAAGGTTCCTTTGCAGCAACCCATGTGGTTTTGGGGTACTGCTCAGGTTTCCAGTAAGAGCCATCAGCATTCATTTTCCTTTCGAACCCAACACCCTCTTTCCTAGGGTTTCGGTTTAGGATCTGCCTTTTGAGGACATCACATAGTGTCTGATGCCCTTTGAGACTTTTGTACATCCCTGTTTCAAGCAATGTCTTCAACATAGCATTCTCATCAGCAATAGCAGTGGTATCCTTAGCAGAGGGGTTAGTTACCACATCAACAGTTGAAGATATTGCAATAGTAGCAGCAGTAGAACAACCAGCAACAGAAGTAGCGTTGTCACGCTCGATGCATTTAAGACATGGTGGTTCAAATCCTTCCTGAGCTAAACTGATCTGTTCGGCGCGAAGTGACTCATTTTCCTTTTGAAGATCTTCATGAGCCGCTCTCAATTTCTCAAGATCTTGCTTCCTTTGAAGATAATCATAGGAAAGCTTTTCATGAGTTGTTGAGAGCGTTTCATAAAGACTTTCAAGTTCCTCATACTTAACGTGAAGATTTTTTATGTCTTCAATTAAGGACTGAGATCGAGTCATTTCAGCGTCTAACAGATCATTGCTTCTGTCTAACAGTTTTTGAATATGTTCCATGGCTTTCTATTGTTCAGTTGCAATTTGAGCAAGTGTTTTGTAGCTGGGTTTGGAACCACAATCAGAGTCATCTTCACTAGATGTTTGATAGTGAGTAGTGCGTGTGTTTACCTTGGCACCGCGTGCCATGAAGCAGTAGGTAGGAGCGGAGTAGTCCTTGTCATTTGCATCGGTGTCGGTGATGAAGTCATTGTCTTCAGTGTTGAAGATGGACTTGGCAACGTATGCTGTAGCCAGACTCGCAACGCCAGAATCAGACTCCTCCTCAGACTCCACCTCCGCCTCCTCAGAAGCGGACTCCTCCTCTGAATCCATTTCCTTGCCAACAAACGCACGTGCCTTGCCAGATGAGCTCTTCTTGTGTGATGAAGACTTTGAGGAAGACTTGGAAGAAGACTTTGAGTATTTCTTCTTCTTCTTGTTGTCAGAGTCATACTCCTTGCTCTTCTTCTTGTTGTTCTCATTGTCCCACTGCGGACACTCAGAGATGTAGTGGCCAGGTTTCTTGCACTTGTGGCATGTTCTCTTCTTGTAGTCATGAGCAGAAGCTTCATCATTCCTTGAGCTTGATCATGAAGACTTTCTGAAGCCTTTCTTCTTGGTGAATTTTTGGAACTTCTTCACAAGCATAGCAAGCTCCTTTCCAATGTCTTCAGGATCATCAGAACTGCTGTCAGATTCTTCTTCCGATGAGGAGACAACTTTTGCCTTCAAGGCACGAGTTCGCCCATAGTTGGGACCGTAGATGTCTCTTTTCTCAGAAAGCTGAAACTCGTGTGTGTTGAGCCTCTCAAGTATGTCAGACGGATCGAGTGTCTTGAGGTCAGGACGTTCTTGAATCATCAGGGCTAGGTTGTCAAACGAGCTGTCAAGTAATCTCAGGAGTGTCTTGACGACTTCATGCTTGGTGATCTCAGTGGCGCCGAGAGCTTGAAGCTCATTTGTGATGTCAGTGAGTCGATCAAACGTGGGCTGGACATTCTCATTGTCATTTCTCTTGAAGCGGTTGAAGAGGTTGCGAAGGACACTGATTCTCTGATCTCTCTGGGTTGAGACGCCTTCATTGACCTTGGAGAGCCAGTCCCAGACTAGCTTAGATGTTTCCAAAGCACTCACGCGGCCATACTGTCCTTTGGTCAGATGACCACAGATGATGTTCTTGGCAGTGGAGTCCAGTTGAACGAACTTCTTGACATCAGCAGCGGTGACACCTTCACCAACCTTGGGAACGCCCTTCTTGACGACATACCATAGGTCGACATCAATGGCTTCAAGATGCATGCACATCTTATTCTTCCAGTAGGGATATTCAGTTCCATCGAAGACGGGGCATGCAGTGGAGAGTTTAATTATCCCTGCAGTCGACATAGCTAAAACTCCACGTGGTTAAACCGAATCACACAGAACAAGGGAGTACCTTGTTATGATATCACACCCTAGCTAGTTCAAGCATTAGAGTGTGCATCATGTTTAAATTCCTCTTAAATTTGAAATGGGGAAGGCAGAAACCCCCAACACCCCCTGGAAACAACTAGGGTTTACTAAAATTATTTTCAATGAACCTGAAATGCCCTTCTAAAAAGTTCACCCTCTTTGTCTTGGGTTAGAACCTCTGGAAAAATTGGTGCACAATTTTCTAGGTCAACAGAAGGTCATTGAATTAAATCATAAGTATTTGAATTTGGGCATTTAAATGCTATAAAATAATTTAAATGCTCAAATAATTCTGGAAATAAATGTTTGCTGTTGGAAATATTCTAAACAGAGCCCACAATTATTTTCAGGATTTTTGGAAACGTTTTAGTATTTTTAATAAAGCCCAACAGTTGCAGTTAAATAGAAAAGGAAACAAATCAGAAAGAGAGAGAGAGGGAGAAGCCCACCTGGGCCTTACCTGTGCTGGACGGCCCACCTGGCTTGTGCCAGTCGTCACCCACCTCTGCCAGTAGGCAGAGGCGTGTCGCCGGCGCGTGCTCCCGCGGCCACCTCCTGCTTCCACCTCCTGCTGCCTCCTCGTCCCCATCCGAGCGCCACGGAGACGCCCAGCACCTCCCTGCACTCCTCCCCTCTCTCCCCCTCGTCTCCCTCACCCTCTCCCGCGATGGCCGAGCGCGATCCTCGCCGCCGTTCGCCGTACTTGCCACCAGAGCCACCCCCTCACCTCCCTGACGTGCCCGTGAGCTCCGCCTCCATCGTCTACGCCTCCCCGTCAACTCACGCAACGCCGGACGCCTCCAAGCGCCTCCCCGACGCCTTCTTCTTCCTCGGTCTGCCGAGATCGCCGGCAACGCCCCGACGACGTCCGACCTCCCCCGAGCCCGCTGAGACACGTCCTGCAACCGCCATGAGCTCCTCTACCGATCCCCCCTCTTCTCTGCTTCGTTTACCCGCCGTAGACGCCGCCCCCTTGCTCACCGTAGCACGCCGCCGCGCGAGCTCGACGCCGGCGTCACTCCGGTGGCCTTTTGGTCAAGCGCGGGTGCTTAACGCACTCCCCGCACCTCGCAGCGCCTCGCTAGCACGTCCATTTTCTCCCTAGCTCACTGCAGCAGCAAAATCACCAACGGCCGAGCTCCGGCCGCCGCCACGAGCTCGACCCCGGCGAGCTCGCTCCACCCCAGCTCCTCCCACTTGCCCCACTAGATGCTTGCGAGCGCCAGCTACGCGTAGGACCAAACCACGGTCGAATTGGTCGCCCGTGGCCGATTTCCAAAGCTCTCCGCCGTCTCGGCCTCGTCGGCGGCTCAACGCCGGCGGGATTAACCCCGCTGACCAGGGGTTTGACCCCAGTTTGACTCCGCCTGAGACACTGATAGGTGGGGCCGGCTACTAACTTTTTCAGATTAGTTTAAATTAGAGCTAATCACTCTGTTAGAGGCTAATGACGTCGTTAACTAACCCTCTCTCACTGACATGTGGGCCCAGGGCCTAACTAACCAAGTTTAGTGCTAACTAACCACTAACTAACTCTGTTAGTTAGCTTAGAGACTGACAGAAGGGGCCCACCAGTCAGGTTTGACCTGGGCTGGCACCTTTGACCCGCTGACGTCACAGTGACGCAGTGCTGACGCATTAATTCAATTACTGGATTTATTCTTTAATAGAAAATTCCAAAAAATAGTCAAAACTTCTAAAAATCATAGAAAATCAACCATAGCTCCAAATGCAAAGTTTTATATATGAAAAATGATCAGAAAAATTCAATCTATCCATATGTAGTGGTTTCATGCATGACAAAAGAAGTTAACCTTGCTGTTTAAGCAAAATAAGGTAATGCACTAATAAGGCCATGTTTAATGAACTAATATTTGAATCTTTGATTCAAATGAGTTCATCCCTTTCTGTTTTAGCTTGCATTAGGCCAAGACACTTTCATCTTGCCATGTCATAGCATGCATCATATTGTTGCATATTGCCATGTGTTGATTATGTTCGGTGTGACTTTCGTGGTAGGTTCTGCCTCCGAGGATAACCCCGAGTATCCGTCTGAAGGGCGGTACCCTACTACCTCTACAACAGGCAAGCAACCCATTGATCATTCCGATACAACCCATGTTCCCGCTTCTGCTCTTGTTTACTGCATTAAGACAACGCGATTCAAACTGCTGTGTGCTACGGTAGCTGAACCCTTATCCTTTGCATGACCTGTCATTTCCACAGTAACTAGATGAAACCTACTAGCATGTGTAGGAGTTGATTGAGCCATGTATGTGATTCCTACCTTGCTATGCCTACTATGCTTAGAGTTGTGTCAGGTCTGGTTCATCTGGGTGATTGGCTAGAGTGATATGATTATGTCGGTAATATGAGGGATGTGTTGAACATGTTTTGGTAAAGGTATCGATGAGAGGCCATGTAGGAGTACATGGTGGGTTGCTTCATTGAGGCCGTCCATAAGAACTGAGATCTGTATGTGTGATTTAAGATGCAGTTACTACCGTACATTGGGCCCGAAACCAATGGACCCTCTCGGCTTCTTAATCACCCTAGTACTCTGTCCAGGAGTTGCAAATAGTTTCTGGTGTTTGTAGGTTAAGTGTTGGCGGCCGTGCGTAGCGCTGACCCTAGGGGTGGGCTATGTTGCGGTAGATACACCGTGGCACGGTGTACGGAGTCACCCGTTTGGTGTCTCGGGAACCCTGTTCACATCGTTCGGGGCCGTAAGTGGAAACCTCGGCCGGACTCCCTGCGGATGGAACCTGCATAGGCGATAAACCTGGACTAGAGACTTAAGTGTTTAGGTAGGCCATGGCCGACACCCTCGCTGGGCTTCCTCTTGAAGGTTGCCGAGTACATGTCATGTAAACGGTGGTAAGTGGTGAAAGCATGTATGAAGAAGTACACCCCTGCAGGGTATAAAACTATTCGAATAGCCGCGTCCACGGTAAATGACTACTTGGTTGCCTATATAGTTCATAGACAAGTTAATGGATACTACTAAAAGACTCAAGATAAGTGTGAGTACCGAGGAAGTCCCTCTCGTAGGATGACGAGAGAGGATCCTCGGTGGAGTATTGTGTTGGTGAGTAGTGGACTCGTGTGCGAGAACTATTTTACTAGTGGAGTTCCGTAGGATAGCTTAGCCAAGAGTTAAAGCTGGCTTGCTGCAATAACCCCACCACCTTCTTGAGAATGAGCATGTATATTAGGTTCTGATGTAAGACTTGCTAAGTACCTTGTACTCATGTTTGCTTATTTATTGTTTTCAGACGACAACACCGCCCCCTCCGATGGGTTTTATGTAGACCTTGATGTCGACGAGTGACTAGCCACCCAGGTGGTGATCCTGGCCATGGAGGGCCCTATGTAGATAGACAGGCTTCGAGAAGCCTTCTTTCTTTCTAGTGTCTGTACTCAGACTAGTTGCTTCCGCATGTGCTTGTATGATTGTATGACTTGAGTGTCGGGTCATGTGACCCCTATCTGTATGAACATGTTATGTATGGCTCTCGGGAGCCTTTAATTAAAGTACTTGAGTTGTAGAGTTTTGTTGAGATGCCATGTTGTATGTACTCATATCGGGCATATTGTGTGTGTATGATTGAAATGCTTGGTATGAGTGGCATCCGACAATCTAGTTGTTTATCCTTGGCAGTCTTTCTTATGGGGAAATGCAGTCTAGTGTTCCTCGAGCCATAGTAGTCCGCTACAGCCTAGTTCACCGGAGTCCTGCTAGCCCAGCACTGCTGTTCAGGACACTTGACTGGCCGGCATGTGTTTCACTTCGTTCCTATGTCTGTCCCTTCGGGGAAATGTCACGCGGTGATATCCGGAGTCCTGCCTAGCCTGCTACAGCCCGGGTTTCCTCGGAGTCCTGTTAGCCCAGTGCTACAGCCCGGAATCACTCGCTGATGACCGACATGCTCAATGTGATTCATGTATGCCTGTCTCCATAGGTCTGTGCCGCTTTGGGTTCACGACTAGCCATGTCGGCCCGGGTTCTCTGTCATATCGATGCTAGCGACACTATCATATACGTGAGCCAACAGGCGCAAAAGGTCCCGGGCCATGGTAAGGCGACACCCGTGGGATACCGTGCGTGAGGCCGCAAAGTGATATGAGGTGTTACCGGCTAGATCGATGTGACTTGGAATCGGGGTCCTGACAGCGTTGGTATCAAAGCCGGACTGCCTGTAGGTTCGTTGAGCCAAACTGGTCGATGTCGAGTCTAGAAATGCTTTAGTTATATGTAGGGGAATTGATTGTGGGAGGGAACGTAAGGCTCTTTTACTCCTTTACCCTATGCCCTCTGATCTGAGTCATTCTCTTCTCATTCAACGTGGGTTAAGGACTAGGCTCTCTTCTTCTATCAGGTTCACGTGTTACTAATCCGTAGTAGCTTATAGGATTGTTGTTACAAGCCTCGGTACAGTTTCTACTACTTTTAGTATGTTGCTAATTGAATCAGAACCTTGATATGATGTTGTTGGGTGGTATTGCAGACTGTTGTGGATGTCTCAAATCTTTTTTTGAGCATTTACAGCTGTTATGCTGTCCAATTTTCCCTAGAAATCCTAATGTCTTTGCATTGTGGTTGTGCTTTCAGATGGCCAACCGTTCTCAAAACCAAGTGGTTCGCCTGACCCAGTGCCTCGACGTGCCCGGTCATACTGCTATGTTAGTCCGGGTAATGATTGTGACGGGTTACCGTTGGTATCCCGAATACACTGTCGAAGAGCAGTTTCGCGACTTTAATAAAAGCCAATATTTCTGCACCGTCAGGATATTTCCTTCTTATCCTAGATCTACCAAGCCCCGTCACTGTTCCTATGGACTCAGGGTTACTGTTGAGATGGTTGTGCAGGATGCTGCCTATTCCATGATGACCATCATGCGAGTCCGGACTGGCCTGCTTCGGAACACCGACTTCTGTTACATGCCAGCTTCACTTCCGGGAGCGCAAGGGTATCTTCAGGCTATCTATGCTGACTCCACTCAGGAGGACTCATTAACTCGTACCACTGCCGAGATGCTCGAAGATAAGGACCGAGAGAATCGGGCCTTGAGGTTGGAGCTTTTCAATACCCGTGCTGATCATTGGGCCACATTGACTCGGTTTGCACCTGCGGTGCAAGCTGGATGTATGGATACAAGGGATCTGTATCCTGTGAGATCTGCTCTGCCAGACATGGTGGATTGGCGTGATGTGGGGGGCATCACCCCACCCTGTGGTCCTCGCAGGCCACCATTTGTTGGTCCAAGACCTCATCCTAGCCCCTATGGTCCACAGGCTCCTTAGGACCGTCTGTTCCCGGATGACCACGTTGAACTTCCAGGCTATGGAGGTGACTTCTATGAGGACTACTATGGAGTTGTCTGAGTTAGTAGTAGTATCACTAGTATTGTAATAGTTGTATCTCCACTGTCCTGCGTGACTTGTGGAATATGACTTGGTGTGTAATCAATTCCGGAGGTGTAGACAAATAATGTATAGGACCTTGGAATGCCTCCGATGAGATGTAACGTCTTTCATCATACTTGTACTGTAGCTTGGGCTTGTACTAAACTATGTATGATGTGTATGACCGTTGGTATATATATGGCAGTTTTATATTACCATGACATACGGATGAACATCTCTGCATTCCGTGTTATCCATTACATTCTGCACTTCCTTGCTAAGTTGAGCCATCCTTATCTAAACCGTTGTCTTGTTTTCTCCTAGGATGGTCAACACCCGCAGCAACCCTGCTACCCCGGAGCAGGGGGAAGCCAGTGCAGCTAGGGGTGAAAATCTGCCTCACCCGCCTTCTCTGGCCGAAGTGATGCTGGAGGCGGAAAGAAACAAGCATGAGACTAACCGCCTGCTGGAGCGGATTGAGCAGAACACTGCACGCCACCCGCGAAATGACTTGGTGTCAATCAATGACTTTATCAAGCTGTACCCACCAAAGTTTAACCATTCCGTCGAGCCCCTCGACGCGGATGATTGGCTTCGCAGCATCACCCACAAGCTACGTTCTGCCAACGTAGCCGAAGCCGACAAGGTTACTTACGCTGCCTACCATCTCGAAGGCCCTGCTAGCCTCTGGTGGGAAAATTTTGAAGCTATGCGCCCGGTCGGCCAAATCACTACTTGGGCTGAATTCAGTGAGGCTTTCCGTGAGCATCACATTCCGGAAGGTCTCATGGATCACAAGAGGGAGGAGTTCTGCAATTTCACCCAAGGAAGACTGACTGTGGATGCATATAGTCGTGAATTTGGGAATTTGGCACGCTATACCCCTGAAGAGGTATCTACTGACGCTAAGAAGCAAGCAAGGTTCCGCAAGGGACTTAGCCCTGAGCTTCGCCGCGATCTTCGTCTGCACGAGTGCACCTCCTTTCAGAAGTTGGTCAATAAAGCCATCAGTGCTGAGACAGGCCAGACTAATTATGATGCTTCACGCAAGCACTCCCGTGATTTTGGCTCTTCATCCGGCTCTGGAGCTCAGAAGCGCCGGGTGTGGATCCCAAGCACGACACTGCCACCCAGGTTCATCCCGAGGCCATCCTTTGAGGCGCCTCGTCCCAACCAGCATTTTGCACCACCCAAGCCCTATGGTGGCCCCGCTGCTAATGCTGCTCCACGTCCCAATGTGGTGACTTGTTTCAAGTGTGGAGAGCCGGGTCACTATAGCCGAGAGTGTCCCCAGAACAACAACCCCAATCAAACTGGAAAGTCTGTTGGCCGTGGTAAGCCCGCGGGAAAGACATTCTACGCCAAGCTGGTCACTACTGCCCGTGGCCATGTCAACTATGTTTCAGCCGAGGAGGCTCATGAGGATCCCAACGTCGTCCTTGGTACGCTCCTTGTTAACTACCATCCGACATCTGTTCTTTTCGATACTGGAGCATCTCATTCATTCATATCCGAGAACTATGCTCGATTACATAACACGACATTCTGTGACATGCCCACTTCTATGGTAATTCAAACTCCGGGTTCCAAATGGCAAACTTCTAGAGTAAGCCATGGGAACGAAATTCTTGTCGATAGACTTGTCTTCCTTGCATCGTTAATAGCTCTCAAGTCCTCGGACATAAACATCATTTTGGGTATGGACTGGATGTCAGCTCATTATGCTAAAATTGATTGTTCCACTAGAACCATTCAACTTACTCACCCATCGGGCAAGACAGTCAATGTCTTAACTCGAGTGGCCAAGCGCCAGCTTCACTCCTTAAATTCCAACCCCCTTCCAGACCTTTAAGATGTTCCGGTAGTCCAAGACTTTCCGGATGTCTTTCCAGAAGAACTGCCAGGTGTTCCACCTGACAGGGATGTCGAGTTCGTGATAGACCTTGTTCCAGGAACCGTTCCAATTTCTAGAAGACCCTACAAGATGGCACCCTTAGAACAAGCCGAGCTTAAGAACCAACTCAATGAGTCCTTGAAAAAGGGTTTCATCCGTCCTAGTTCCTCTCCTTGGGCTTGCCCCATCCTCTTCGTCAAGAAGAAGGATGGAACGGATTGAATGGTTGTGGATTACCGACCTGTCAATTTGGTCACCATCAAGAACAAATACCCGCTTCCCAGGATCAACGATCTGTATGATCAGCTCGCTGGATCCTCAGTCTTTTCCAAGATGGATTTGAGGTTGGGCTACCATCAAATCAAAATCAGAAACGGGGACATTCCCAAAACAGCCTTTGTTACTCATTATGGCCAATACGAGTACACTGTTATGTCCTTCGGTTTAACCAGTGCCCCAGCTACCTTCTCTCGGTTAATGAACTCGGTCTTCATGGAGTATTTGGATAAATTCATCGTAGTATACCTCGATGACATACTCATCTACTCCAAGAACGAAGAGGAACATGCCGAACATCTAAGGCTGGTATTGATGAAACTTCAAGAGCATCGCCTTTATGCCAAATTCTCCAAGTGTGAATTTTGGTTGCCAGAAGTGACCTATCTAGGCCATGTAATCTCTGGCAAGGGTATTGCTGTCAATCCCAAGTGAGCTCAAGCCGTCCTTGATTGGACTCCACCTGAGACGGTCAAGCAAGTTTGGAGCTTCCTGGGCTTAGCAAGCTATTGCCGCCGCTTCGTCGAGAATTTCTCCAAGGTTGCTAAACCTCTAACTGAACTCCTCAGGAAAGATAAAAAGTTCGAGTGGACTCCACAGTGCAAGTTCAGCTTTCAAGAACTCAAAAGACGCCTGACATCTGCTCCCGTACTGGTACCACCAGATTTCTCCAAGGACTTTATTATCTATTGCGACGCCTCGCGACAAGGACTAGGTTGCATACTCATGCAAGATCGTCAGGTAATTGCCTATGCTTCACGGCAATTACAACCACATGAGGAAAATTATCCCACACATGATCTTGAGCTTGCAGCTGTAGTCCATGCACTTAAAACTTGGCGACATTACCTTCTCGGTAATCGTTGCGAGATCTTCACCGATCACCAAAGTTTGAAATATATCTTCACCCAACCATATTTGAATCTCAGGCAAAGACGTTGGGTCGAGTTGATCTTGGATTACGACTTAGGAATAACTTACACCCCGGGCAAAGCCAATGTCATGGCTGATGCGCTAAGCCGTAAGTCCTATTGTAACAACCTGATGTTACAACAAAGTCAACCACTTCTCCATGAGGAATGTCGTAAGCTTAATCTTCACATTGTTCCTCGAGGATTCCTATCTACCCTGGTGGCGAAACCTACCCTTACGGATCAGATCATCAAGGCACAGAAGGTAGATCCGGGTATCTCCCATATTAAGAGAAACATTAAGAAAGGAGTCGCGAATTGTTTCTCCGTTGATGATCAAGGTGTCGTATACTTTGAAAATCGCCTAGTGGTTCCAAAGGCACGAAACGTGAGGCGGCTGATCCTTAAGGAAGCTCATGAATCCCCCCTCACCATTCATCCGGTAGTACTAAAATGTATCAAGACCTACACCAGAGGTTTTGATGGACTAGGATGAAGAGAGAAATCGCTCAATACATTGCTAATTGCAATGTTTGTCGTCGTGTTAAAGCAGAGCATCAACGGCCTGCTGGCACCCTTCAACCTTTGGCTATTCCTGAATGGAAATGGGATAAAACCAGTATGGATTTCATCACTAGGTTTCCCAGGACCAAGAGAGGGAATGATGCCATCTTCGTCGTGATCGACCGACTTTCCAAAGTAGCCCACTTTCTACCTGTTCGTGAGAGTATCACCGCTAGCCAGCTAGCCGATTTATACATCTCCCGCATAGTGTCTCTTCATGGTGTTCCATTGGAAATTAACTCAGACCGTGGGAGTCTCTTCACCTCTCGATTTGGGGAAGTTTCCAAAATGCTATGGGAACTCGTCTCTCTTTTAGTACCGCCTTCCATCCTCAATCAAGTGGTCAAGTGGAGCGAGTCAATCAAATTCTGGAAGATATGCTCCGAGCTTCTGTCATCTCGTTCGGAATGAGTTGGGAGAAATGCCTTCCATTCGCGGAGTTTGCTTATAACAATAGTTATCAAACTAGCTTGGGCAAGGCTCCTTTCGAAGTTCTCTATGGACGAAAATGTTGAACGCCTCTTAACTGGTCAGAAACCGGGGAAAGACAACTCTTTGGCCCGGATATGATTCAGAAAGCAGAAGAGCAGGTTCGCGTTATTCGTTAGAAATTGAAAACAGCCCAATCTCGTCAAAAGAGTCAATATGATTGTAAACATAAGCCTATGACTTATGAAGTCGGCTAGAAGGCTTACCTTCGGGTTACTCCGTTAAAGGGAACCCATCGTTTCGGTATCAAAGGCAAATTGGCTCCTCATTACATTGGACCCTTTCGCATTCTTGCCAAACAAGGAGAAGTTGCCTACCAATTGGAACTACCTTCGCATCTGTCCAGAGTTCACGATGTCTTCCACGTTTCTCAACTCAGGCGTTGCTTCACGGATCCTATCCGTGGAGTGGACCACGAAACGCTTGATCTACAAGATAACCTCTCATATCGGGAATATCCCGTTCGTATCCTTGATCAAGCCGAGCGTACCACTCGACACCATAACATCAAGTTTCTCAAGGTTCAATGGTCACACCATTCCGAGAAAGAAGCCACTTGGGAAAGGGAGGATCGTCTTCGACTCGAGTACCCCACCTTCTTCCCGGAGAATCCTAAATCTCGGGACGAGATTATTTTGAGTGGGGGTGAGTTGTCACACCCTAGCTAGTTCAAGCATTAGAGTGTGCATCATGTTTAAATTCCACTTAAATTTGAAATGGGGAAGGCAGAAACCCCCAACACCCCCCTGGAAACAACTAGGGTTTACTAAAATTATTTTCAATGAACCTGAAATGCCCTTCTAAAATGTTCACCCTCTTTGTCTTGGGTTAGAACCTCTGGCAAAATTGGTGCAAATTTTCTAGGTCAACAGAAGGTCATTGAATTAAATCATAAGTATTTGAATTTGGGCATTTAAATGCTATAAAATAATTTAAATGCTCAAATAATTCTGGAAATAAATGTTTGCTGTTGGAAATATTCTAAACAGAGCCCACAATTATTTTCAGGATTTTCAGAAACGTTTTAGTATTTTTAATAAAGACCAACAGTTGTAGTTAAATAGAAAAAGAAAACAAATCAGAAAAAGAGAGAGAGGGAGAAGCCCACCTGGGCCTTACCTGTGCTGGCCGGCCCACCTGGCCTGTGCCAGTCGTCACCCACCTCTGCCAGTAGGCAGAGGCATGTCGCCGGCGCGTGCTCCCGTGGCCACCTCCTGCTTCCACCTCCTGCTGCCTCCTCGTCCCCATCCGAGCGCCACGGAGACGCCCAGCACCTCCCTCCACTCCTCCCCTCTCTCCCCCTCATCTCCCTCACCCTCTCCCGTGATGGCCGAGCGCGATCCTCGCCGCCGTTCGCCGTAGTTACCACCAGAGCCGCCCCCTCGCCTCCCTGACGTGCCCGTGAGCTCCGCCTCCATCGTCTACGCCTCCCCGTCGACTCACGCAACGTTGGACGCCTCCAAGCGCCTCCCTGACGCCTTCTTCTTCCTCGGTCCGCCGAGATCGCCGGCAACGCCTCGACGACATCTGACCTCCCCCGAGCCCGCTGAGACGCGTCCTGCAACCGCCGTGAGCTCCTCTATCGATCCCCCTCTTCTCTGCTTCGTTTGCCCGCCATAGACGCCGCCCCCTTGCTCACTGTAGCACGCCGCCGCGCGAGCTCGACGCCGGCGTCACTTCGGTGGCCTTTTGGTCAAGCGCGGTTGCTTAACGCACTCCCCGCACCTCGCAGCGCCTCGCTAGCACGTCCATTTTCCCCTAGCTCGCTGCAGCAGCAAAATCACCAACGGCCGAGCTCCGGCCGCCGCCACGAGCTCGACTACGGCGAGCTCGCTCCACCCCAGCTCCTCCCACTTGCCCCACTAGATGCGCGCGAGCCCCAGCTATGCGTAGGACCAAACCGCGGTCGAATTGGATGCTTGTGGCCGATTTTCGAAGCTCTCCGCCGTCTCGGCCTCGCCAGCGGCTCAACGTCGGCGGGATTAACCCCGCTGACCAGGGGTTTGACCCCAGTTTGACTCTGCCTGAGACACTGATAGGTGGGGCCGGCTCCTAACTTTTTCAGATTAGTTTAAATTAGAGTTAATCACTCTGTTAGAGGCTAATGACGTCGTTAACTAACCCTCTCTCACTGACATGTGGGCCCAGGGCCTAACTAACCCAGTTTAGTGCTAACTAACCACTAACTAACTCTGTTAGTTAGCTGAGAGACTGACAGAAGGGGCCCACCAGTCAGGTTTGACCTGGGCTGGCGCCTTTGACCCGCTGACGTCACAGTGACGCAGTGCTGACGCATTAATTCAATTACTGGATTTATTCTTTAATAGAAAATTCCAAAAAATAGTCAAAACTTCTAAAAATCATAGAAAATCAACCATAGCTCCAAATGCAAAGTTTTATATATGAAAAACGATCAGAAAAATTCAATCTATCCATCTGTAATGGTATCATGCATGACAAAACAAGTTAACCTTGCTGTTTAAGCAGAATAAGGTAATGCACTAATAAGGCCATGTTTAATGAACTAATATTTGAATCTTTGATTCAAATGAGTTCATCCCTTTCTATTTTAGCTTGCATTAGACCAAGACACTTTCATCTTGCCATGTCATAGCATGCATCATATTGTTGCATATTGCCATGTGTTGATTATGTTCGGTGTGACTTTCGTGGTAGGTTCTGCCTCCGAGGATAACCCCGAGTATCCGTCTGAAGGGCAGTACCCTACTACCTCTACAACAGGCAAGCAACCCATTGATCATTCCGATACAACCCATGTTCCCGCTTCTGCTCTTGTTTACTGCATTAAGACAACGCGATTCAAACTGATGTGTGCTACGGTAGTTGAACCCTTATCATTTGCATGACCTGTCATTTCCACAGTAACTAGATGAAACCCACTAGCATGTGTAGGAGTTGATTGAGCCATGTATGTGATTCCTACCTTGCTATGCCTGCTATGCTTAGAGTTGTGTCAGGTCTGGTTCATCTGGGTGATGGGCTAGAGTGATATGATTATGTCGGTAATATGAGGGATGTGTTGAACATGTTTTGGTAAAGGTATCGATGAGAGGCCATGTAGGAGTACATGGTGGGTTGTTTCATTGAGGCCGTCCATAAGAACTAAGATCTGTATGTGTGATTTAAGATGCAGTTACTACCGTACATTGGGCCCGAAACCAATGGACCCTCTCGGCTTCTTAATCACCCTAGTACTCTGTCCAGGAGTTGCAAATAGTTTCCGGTGTTTGTAGGTTATGTGTTGGAGGCCGTGCGTAGCGCTGACCCTAGGGGTGGGCTATGTTGCGGTAGATACACCATGGCACGGTGTACCGAGTCACCCGTTTGGTGTCTCGGGAACCCTGTTCACATCGTTCGGGGCCGTAAGTGGAAACCTCGGCCGGACTCCCTGCGGATGGAACCTGCATAGGCGATAAACCTAGACTAGAGACTTAAGTGTTTAGGTAGGCCGTGGCCGACACCCTCGCTGGGCTTCCGCTTGAAGGTTGCCGAGTACATGTCGTGTAAATGGCGGTAAGTGGTGAAAGCGTGTATGAAGAAGTACACACCTGCAGGGTATAAAACTATTCGAATAGCCGCGTCCGCGGTAAAGGACTACTTGGTTGCCTATACAGTTCATAGACAAGTTAATGGATACTACTAAAAGACTCAAGATAAGTGTGAGTACCGAGGAAGGCCCTCTCGTAGGATGACGAGAGAGGATCCCCGGTGGAGTATTGTGTTGGTGAGTAGTGGACTCGTGTGCGAAAACTATTTTACTAGTGGAGTTCCGTAGGATAGCTTAGCCAAGAGTTAAAGCTGGCTTGCTGCAATAACCCCACCACCTTCTTGAGAATGATCATGTATATTAGGTTCTGATGTAAGACTTGCTGAGTACCTTGTACTCATGTTTGCTTATTTATTGTTTTCAGACGACAACACCGCCCCCTCCCATGGGTTTTATGTAGACCTTGATGTCGACGAGTGACAAGCCACCCAGGTGGTGATCCTGGCCATGGAGGGCCCTATGTAGATAGATAGGCTTCGAGAAGCCTTCTTTCTTTCTAGTGTCTGTACTCAGACTAGTTGCTTCCGCATGTGCTTGTACGATTGTATGACTTGAGTGTCGGGTCATGTGACCCCTATCTGTATGAACATGTTATGTATGGCTCTCGGGAGCCTTTAATTAAAGTACTTGAGTTGTAGAGTTTTGTTGTGATGCCATGTTGTATGTACTCATATCGGGCATATTGTGTGTATGATTGAAATGCTTGGTATGAGTGGGATCCGACAATCTAGTTGTTTATCCTTGGCAGTCTTTCTTATGGGGAAATGTAGTCTAGTGTTCCTCGAGCCATAGTAGTCCGCTACAGCCCGGTTCACCGGAGTCCTGCTAGCCCAGCACTATTGTTCAGGACACTTGACTGGACGGCATGTGTTTCACTTCATTCCTATGTCTGTCCCTTCGGGGAAATGTCACGCTGTGATATCCGGAGTCCTGCCTAGCCTACTACAGCCCGGGTTTCCCCGGAGTTCTGTTAGCCCAGTGCTACAGCCCGGAATCACTCGCTGATGACCGACATGCTCGATGTGATTCATGTATGCCTGTCTCCATAGGTCTGTGCCGCTTTGGGTTAATGACTAGCCATGTCGGCCCGGGTTCTCTGTCATATGGATGCTAGCGACACTATCATATACGTGAGCCAAAAGGCGCAAACGGTCCCGAGCCATGGTAAGGCGACACCCGTGGGATACCGTACGTGAGGCCGCAAAGTGATATGAGGTGTTACCGGCTAGATCGATGTGACTTGGAATCGTGGTCCTGACATCTGATACCAGCTTCTCACAAACCGGAGCTTCTCACAACAAGCATGATGGTTTTCGGTAGGGAACGGCCCACCTTTGGGGACGAAATGATATCCATTGGCTCTTATTACTATGACATTTTTTTCTCGTGTCAACATAGAACAACAGGAGTGTTGCGTGAATTTTTGTTGATTTTTCGGGGTTCGTTTGGACATTTTTTATGTATTAACTAAGTTTTCAATGCATTTATGTGCTTAACTCAAATTTGAACTAGATGCGCATTCTCCCGTGCATATAAATTGGATGAAAAATCAAATTTGTGTTCTTGGGTGCATGCTTAGGTCCCATGCAAGAAATGGGAATGAATTTCAAACACCAGCGCACCGTTGATTGCAGGCAAAATGTTGAGATGCCTGGTTTTTAAATTCTAGTAAATCCAAATCTTGTGTGAAATTCATGAAACTTGGCAAGCTATCATGGAGCGGCACCCGACATGTTGTGCTAAAATTTTTGTCCCATTTGGCACAGGTTTGGGTTTATGCTTCTCACGACAAGCATGATGGTTTTCGGTAGGGAACGCCCCACCATTGGGGACGAAATAATATCCATTGCCTCTTATTACTTTCAAATTATTTTCTCGTGTCAACATAGAACAACAGGAGTGTTGTGTGAATTTTTGTGCTTTTTCGGGGTTCGTTTGGATATTTTTATGCACTAACTGAGTTTTCAATGCATTTATGTGCATAATTCAAATTTGAACTACATGCGCATTCTCTAGTGCATATAAATTGGTTGAAAAATCAAATCTATGTCCTTGGGTGCATGCTTAGGTCCCATGCAAGAAATGGGAATGAATTTCAAACACCTGGGCACTGTTGATTGCCGGCAAAATGTTGAGATGCCTGGTTTTTAAATTCTAGTAAATCCAAAACTCATATGAAATTCATGAAACTTGGCATGCTATCATTGAGCGGCACCCGACATGTTGTGGCATTTTTCATATCCATTTTGAGAGAAGGTGCACTCGAATAATGACTGCCAACAAAGGCATTTTGAAAAAAAACGGCCACTTTAATATCTCAAACGTTTGTATAATTCAAACCGTGTGCGTTCGGTTAACCATTCACGTGACGCCATGTGTCTTGGTTTTTAATGGCTATAGGAGGTGTCGTGTGGACAGCTGCTCGACTGGACGGGAGGCATGCGAGCGCAGTCCGGTGTGTAGGCTCACCGGGAAGCATACAGTATGTTCAACGCAGGATTTGTGCATCTCTTCAAAGCAAACGGTTCAGATTACAATATGCAAATTAAAGCCAGACTTCGGCACTAAGCCAAGAGACACTGTGATTTGTCAAAATATGCAGCTAAAAATCAATATCACTATCTATTTTTTGCCGCTAAAATTTAGTAATTAACCATAGATTTCATTCATACTGGAGATTAAGCAGTCGTTCTCACCGGGAAGCGAGACAGCCTTGGACCGCCGCCCGCCTCGCTCCCACTGGTCTATATTAATGGCACCGCCGAGCGGCCGCACCCCCCCATCCTCGCCACACACACAATTCCTCTCTCTCCACCCGCATCCTCGATGCCACTCTGAGTCCTCAAAGCCGTCAGTGTACGAGGATGCCGCCGAAGCGCCCCATCGGAGGGAGTGGCGACGCTGGGGCTGCTGAAGCATCAGAGCACGACGTCAATACGAAGACAGAGGTTTCCATCCCCGTCGACGAGGTGGAGAACAAGGCTGCCAACAAGCGGAGGCGGGTCAAGAAAGAACCGCAAGCAACTCCAGCAGGCCTAGACTTCATCAACAACCTCCCCGATGATATGTTGATAGTCATCATATCCCTCCTCCCAATCCAAAATCGGGCGAGGTCAGCCGCCGTTTCCCGGCGATGGCGCACCCTATGGCTCCGCACCCCTGTCGACCTCCTCCACGCCCACAAGCTCTGCCATGGCTATCACCAAAGCTTGGATGCATTCTCCCAGATCCTCGGCAGTCACCATGGCCCAATCAAAGGCCTTATCACGGGCAAGTTCTGTTCCAATGGCAAGGAGCAAGCCAAGCTTGATGAGTGGTTCCCATCCCGCGCCATAGATCAGCTCAAGAAGCTAAGTTATAATGATGGGCTTATGAGCTTACTGCCGACGTCCGTGCTCCGCTTCGCGCCACCTCCGTGCCTCGCCAAGTTCATGAACTGCCATCCCCCCCCCATTAATGACGTGCCTGCTCTTTTTCTACCATGACTGAAGCACCTCGAGCTTGTCGTCGTCCGCATCACAAAGGATGACATGGAGTGCCTACTCCGTGGCTGTAGTGCACTCGAGTTCCTTTGTCTTCAGGCGATGAATTGGTCGACTACCTTGCACATCACCTCCAGGACTCTCTGCACTATTTATGTGTGTTGCTGGTGCTGCAACGAGAAATCACAAAAGGTGGACCACAGTATGGTCATACAGGACACACCTTCACTTGAGAGATTACGTGTAGTTGATCAACAAGGTCCAACAAGAATCAATGTCATTCCTGCGCCAAAATTGAAAGTGGTGGGCTACTCATTTGTCAAATACTACAACTTTTAGGTGTAATAGTCGCCTTATATACCTCTCCTTCTTGATATCAACGTTATTTCTAGTTTTGAAGATGTATGTTCGTCTCTCATCCAGTGAAGCTTCACCCAGACTCTGGGTACAGTGAAGGTCTTGGCACTAGAATCTGTCGTCCCCAACCTGGACCAAGTTTTCAGTTGCCTGAGATGCTTTCTGTTCCTGAAGAAGTTGTATATCGAGGTGATGTTCCTTTTCTGTTAAATGTTAACCATAAGGGAGTTCAATTTTTTGCACCTTTTCCCAAGTTTACAATGACAATGTACTACAATTTCTGAAGGAATTTTGGAGGATTTTAGGACATACACCCCCACCCCATATTGGTTGCTTCATTCATATGGTTACAATCATCCATAAGCATTTCTCCTTTGGATTCATATGTACTACTTTTCTTAGGGAATTTTTCATCCAATCCAACCTCTTGTGAAGAAGGCTACATGTTTCTACATTGTAGTCAAATTAATGCCCATGTTAATCATGCCAGGTCAAAGATGGCACGTTGGTGCATTTTACAAATCCTGCAAACCAAATGGGCGTGTAGCAGTGTTCAAAACTGCATGTAGGCACTAACACATTCTCTTCTTTTGCAGTGCATATTAGGCCTGGTGGAAGATGTTGATAACGACAATCACATCAGATGCCTGGATCTGCATCTCTCAAATATTACTTTGAACTCCTACCAAGGGACCCCACCGGAGATTACACTCGCCATGTTCTTTCTTGCCAGAGCAAAGGTGCTGAGGATGCTGATGTTGAACACGCATTGAATTAGGAAAGATCAATGGTATGATTATCAGAGGCGGCTAGTACTGCGGGATGGAAGTGGCTCCAAAAATGCCAAACTTCGTATTGGAAGACCATATGGCAAAGCAATTGGAAGCTATTGTGTCAAACCCATACTTGACTTATCATCGGCTGATCCCTTTTCAGAAATGAGACAGCTTGCAATGTTTGAATTTGGGCGTTGTAATCTTTGAATTTGAACCTTGCAATATTTATGGTATTTGTTATATTGAACCATTTATGTTCTCTTGTCTCAACACAAACAGTTCATCCAGGCGAACCGCATGTCGTACATCGCACACACCTTGATCTGGCTGACCGTTTCTTTTGTGTTCCCTAATCACAAACAGTTCATCCGAGTGAACTGTATGATGTACATCGCACACACCTTGATCTGGCTGACCGTGTGTTGCCTAATCACAAATAGTTCATCCGAGTGAACCGTATGCTGTACATCGCACACACCTTCATCTGTCTGCCTGTTTCTTTTGTTCCTCCTCATCGAAAATGGTTAATTGAACTGAACTATATGCCCTGAATCGCACAAGCAACTAAAATTTGAACCGTGTTTGATGCATCCGTCATCGCAAATGCTTTTGTACCTTTTTGACGGGTTTTTTACACCACCGTTTGCGATTATTGCATCGCACACAGTTTCGTCGAAGGGTCTCTAATCGTAGTGTCACGTTAGCAGCATCCTGCAGTAGTGTAATGACAACGACCACACAACGTAGTGGCAGCTTGCCGGAGTGGCGCTAGGGGTTGCGGCTTGCCGTGCTAAGAGAACCAGGAGGAAGCCCTCGCCCGGCTACATCCAGGGAGCATGCAGTTGGGCACAAGAAGGCCGTAGTGGACGGCGGCGACCAGTTGGGCGACGGCCGAACCTACAACATCGACGGAATCATCACTATGCAACATGGGAAGGCTTGATGAGGTGAGCAAAGGCCTCCTGGGAACTCCAGGAACACGATGACATGCTCGTCCTCGAGCGATTCAAGCTAAGGGTGAGACGGCGACATGGACACCGGCGGGGAGCTCGGCCACGGTGGGACAAGTAGCTAGGGGAAAGGAGAGTGGCTCACAGGGAGTCTTATGGAATGGTCGGTGTGGTCGTGAACATCCTCATTGCTGTGAATTGACGACCGCAAACGGTAGATACCTGATACGCCCATTTTTCATCATGTTTTCCTACTGATATTTATGATGTTTTTATGCATAATAATGCTTTTTGGAGTAAGTCTAATGCCTTTTCTCTTATAATATGCAAGGTGCACACAAAGAGAGAGAATTTCGGCACCTAGAAATCTAGACCTGGAAAAGCTACGTCAGGCCACCTATTATGCACAACTCCAAACAAGCTGAAATTTTATAGAGATTTTTCATGGAATATATGAGGAAATTGGAGCCAATAAGTACCATAGGGGGCCCACCAGGTGGGCACAACCTGCCTGGGCGCGCCAGGGAGCCCAGACGCGCCTTGGTGGGTTGTGCTCTACTCGGCCCACCTCCGGTGCCCATATTTTGGTATATAAGTCATTTTCACCTAGAAAAAAATAAGGATAGGACTTTCGGGACGGAGCACCGCCGTCTCGAGGCGGAACTTGGGTAGGAGCACATTTTCCCTCCAGCGGAGCGATTCCACCGGGGGGAACTTCCCTCCCGAAGGGGGAAATCATCGTCATCATCATCACCAACCGCTCTCCCATCTTGGGGAGGGCAATCTCCATCAACATCTTCAACAGCACCATCTCATCTGAAACCCTACTTCATCTCTTGTGTTCAATCTTTGTACCGGAACTATAGATTGGTGCTTGTGGGTGACTAGTAGTGTTGATTACATCTTGTAGTTGATTACTATATGGTTTATTTGGTGGAAGATTATATGTTCACATCCATTATGCTATTTAATACCCCTTTGATATTGAGCATGATTATCATTTGTGAGTAGTTACTTTTGTTCTTGAGATCACGAGAGAAATCATGTTGCAAGTAATCACGTGAACTTGATATGTGTTCGATATTTTGATAGTATGTGTGGTGTGATTCCATTAGTGGTGTCTGTGAACATCGACTACATGACACTTCACCATATTTGGGCCTAAGGGAATGCATTGTGGAGTAGTTATTAGATGATGGGTTGCGAGAGTGACAGAATCTTAAACCCTAGTTTATGTGCTATTCCTTAAGGGACCCATTGGATCCAAAAGTTTAGTGCTATGGTTAGAATTTATTCTTAATACTTTTCTTGTAGTTGCATATGCTTGTGAGGTGGTTAATCATATGTAGGAGGTTTGTTCAAGTAAGAACAACACCTAATCACCGATCCACCCACATATCAAATTATCATAGTAACGAACACGAATCGAATCAACATGATGAAAGTGACTAGATGAAATTCCCATGTACCCTCAAGAACGCTTTGCTTAATATAAGAGACCATTTTGGCCTGTCCTTCGCCTCAAAAGGATTGGGATATCTTGCTTCACTTTTGTTACTACTATCAATACTTGCTCGTTACAAATTATCTTTCTATCAAACTACTCTGTTACTTACAATTTCATCACTTGCAGACATTACCTTGCTGAAAACCACTTGTCATTTCCTTCTGCTCCTCGTTGGGTTTGACACTCTTACTTATCTAAAAGAGCTACAATTGATCCCATATACTTTTGGGTCATCAAGGCTATTTTCTGGCACCGTTGCCGGGGAGTGAAGCGCCTTTGGTAAGTGGAATTTGGTAAGGAAACATTTATATAGTGTGCTGAAATTTACTGTCACTTGTTACTATGGAAAACAATCCTTTGAGGGGTTTGTCCGGGGTATCTTCACCTCGACCAGAACCACAATTAGCTACCCCTGAACCTACTGCACCTACTGAAAATATTGAATATGAAATTCCTTCGGGTATGATAGAACAACTGCTAGCTAATCCTTATGCAGGAGATGGAACCGAACATCCTGATATGCACTTGATATATGTGGAACAACTTTGTGGATTGTTTGAGCTTGCAGGTTTACCTAGAGATGAAGTTAAGAAGAAGTTTTTCCCTTTACCTTTGTAGGGAAAAGCATTGGCATGGTATAGGTTATGCAATGATATTGGATCTTGGAATTGGAATCGATTGAAATTGGAGTTCCACCAAAAAATTATCCTATGCATCTAGTTCATCATGATCGGAATTACATATATAATTTTTGGCCTCGTGAAGGAGAAAGTATCACTCTAGCTTGGGGGAGGCTTAAGTCAATGTTATATTCATACCCCAATTAGAACTCTCAAGAGAAATTATTATCCAGAATTTTTATGCTCGGCTTTCTCATAATGATCGATCCATGATTGATAGTTCTTGTGCTGGTTCATTTATAAAGAAGACTATTGAATTCTGGTGGGATCTTTTGGAAAGAATTAAATGCAACTCTAAAGATTGGGAACTCGGCGAAGGTAAAGAGTCAGGTATTAAGATTAAGTATGATTGTGTTAAATTTTTATGAATACCGATGCTTTTCAAAAGTTTAGCACTAAATTTGGACTTCACTCTGAGATAGTAACCTCCTTTTGTGAATCATTTTCTACTCATGTTGATCTCCCTAAAGAGAAGTGGTTTAAATATCACCCACCTATTAAAGAAGAAATTAAAGAACCGGAGCTAGCTAAAGAGGAAACTATACTTTATAATGTTGATCCAGTGGTTCCTACTACTTATATTGAGAAACCACCTTTCCCTGTTATGATAAAGGAACATGCTAAAGTTTTAACTGTGGTCAACAAAAGTTATATTAGAACACCTAAACCAGATGAGCAAGTTAGAGTAGAGCCTAGTGTTGCCATGGTTAAGGATCTCTTGGAAAAAAATATAGATGGGCATGTTATTTACTTCTGTAATGAAGCTACTAGAATTGCCAAACCTGATAAAGAGGATAAACATAGACCCATTGTTGGCATGCCTGTTGTCTCAGTTAAAATAGGAGATCACAGTTATCATGGTTTATGTGACATAGGTGCTAGTGTGAGTGATATTCCCTTTACCTTATATCAAGAAATTATGAATGACATAGCACCCGCTGAAATAGAAAAAAAAGATGTCACTATTAAACTGGCTAATAGAGACGCCATCACACCACCTGGGCTTGTTAGAGATGTTGAAGTCTTGTGTGGGAAAATAAAATGCCCTACTAATTTTCTTGTTCTTGGTTCCTGATACGTCTCCAGCGTATCTATAATTTATGAAGTATTCATGCTATTATTTTATCATTCTTGGATGTTTTACAATCATTTTATAGCAACTTTATATCATTTCTGGGGACTAACCTATTGACCCAGTGCCCAGTGACAGTTGATGTTTTTTGCTTGTTTTTTACATTGCAGGAAATCAATATCAAATGGAGTCAAAACACTGCGAAACTTTTTGTGGATTTTTTATGGACCAGAAGACTCCCGATGGGCCAGAGCAGCACCTGGGGGGTGCCCCGAGGGGGGCACAACCCACCAGGGCGTGCCTGGGGTCCCAGGCGCGCCTGGTGGGTTGTGCCCACCTCAGTGGCCTCCCACACCCCCTCTTTACCCTATAAATTCCCAAAAAATCCAGTAACCCTTTGGGTTAGCCTAGATTAGAAGTTTCACCACCGCAAGGCTCTGTGACCGCCGAAAACCAATCTAGACCCTTTCCGGCACCCTGCCGGAGGGGGGAATCATCTCTGGTGGCCATCTTCATCATCCCGGCGACCACCACGATGAGCAGTGAGTAGTCCACCCTCGGGGTTGAAGGTCTGTACCAGTAGCTATGTGTTTAATATCTCTCTCTCTCTCTCTCGTGTTCTTGAGATGTCATGATCTTGATGTATTGCGGGCTTTGTTAATATAGTCGGATCATATTGTGTTTTCCCCTCTCTATCTTGTTGTGATGAATTGAGTTTTTACCTTTGAGATTTCATTGTTATCAGATTGAATACTTTTATGGATTTGAGAACACTTAATATATGTCTTGCAATTGAATACTCGGGGTGACAATGGGGTATCGTATTGATTCACTTGATATATGTTTTGGCACTCAACGCGTGGATTCCCGAGGTGACATTGGGGTAATCTATGCATAGGGGTTGATGCACGTTCTTGTCTTTGTTTCTCTGGTAGAAATCTTGGGGCACTCTTTGAATTTCTTTTTGTTGGATTGAATATTATGAATCTGAATTTGCTTTGGTGTTATTTTAGTACGAACTCTTGGTTAGATCGATTGGAAAGAATAGCTTTGTGTTATTTTAGTACAAAATGTAGGATAGATTGATCGGAAAGAATAGCTTTGAGGTGGTTTCATACCCTACAAACAATTCCGTCTTATGTTCTCTGCTAGATAGGAACTTTGGAGTGATTATTCGTTGCATGTTGAGGGACGGTTATATGATCCAATTATATTAGCATTGTTGAGAGATTGCACTAGTGAAAGTACGGACCCTAGGCCCTGTTTTTAAGCATTGCAATACCGTTTTTGTGCCCGTTTACTATTTGCTACCTTGCTGTTTTTATTTATTCAGATTATAAAAATATATTTCTACCATCCATATTACACTTTTATCACCATCTCTTCGCCGAACTTGTGCACCTATACAATTTGCCATTGTATTGGGTGTGTTGGTGACACAAGAGATTTCTTGTATTTGATTGCAGGGTTGTTAGAGAGAGACCATCTTCATCCTACGCCTCCCATGGATTGATAAACCTTAGTTCATCCACTTGAGGGAAAATTGCTACTGTCCTACAAAACTCTGCGCTTGGATGCCCAACACGTGTCTACAAGAATAAAGTTGCGTAGTAGACATCAAGCTCTTTTTTGGCGCCGTTGCGGGGGAGGTGAGTGCATGAAGGTATATCTTTAGATCTTGCAATTAAATCTTTTAGTTTCTTGTTTTATCACTAGTTTGGTTTATAAAAAGAAAACTACATAAAAATGGAATTGAGGTTGCATCATATTATTGATCATTTTTATAATATCTTTCTTGAAAATGATGGTTCGGAAAATTGTGCTCAATTGTTAGAAGAAGTCAATAAAATGTTTGGCACAAAATATTTGAATGATGACCATGATTGCAATGTTGTTAGTATGAATTCTTTGAATATCCATGATGAAGGAAATATGCCCTAGAGGCAATAATAAAGTTATTATTTATTTCCTTATATCATGATAAATGTTTATTATTCATGCTAGAATTGTATTAACCGGAAACATAATACATGTGTGAATACATAGACAAACAGAGTGTCACTAGTATGCCTCTACTTGACTAGCTCGTTAATCAAAGATGGTTATGTTTCCTAACCATGGACAAAGAGTTGCTATTTGATTAACGGGATCACATCATTAGGTGAATGATCTGATTGACATGACCCATTCCATTAGCTTAGCACCCGATCGTTTAGTATGTTGCTATTGCTTTCTTCATGACTTATACATGTTCCTATGACTATGAGATTATGCAACTCCCGTTTACCGGAGGAACACTTTGTGTGCTACCAAACGTCACAGTGTAACTGGGTGATTATAAAGGGGCTATACAGGTGTCTCCAAAGGTACATGTTGGGTTGGCGTATTTCGAGATTAGGATTTGTCACTCCGATTGTCGGAGAGGTATCTCTGGGCCCTCTCGGTAATGCACATCACATAAGCCTTGCAAGCATTGCAACTAATGAGTTAGTTGTGAGATGATGTATTACGGAACGAGTAAAGAGACTTGCCGGTAACGAGATTGAAATAGGTATTGAGATACCGACGATCAAATCTCGGGCAAGTAACATACCGATGACAAAGGGAACAACATATGTTGTTATGCGGTCTGACCGATAAAAGATCTTCGTAGAATATGTAGGAGCCAATATGAGCATCCAGGTTCCGCTATTGGTTATTGACCGGAGACGTGTCTCGGTCATGTCTACATTATTCTCGAACCCGTAGGGTCCGCACGCTTAAGGTTTTGATGACAGTTATTTTATGAGTTTATGCATTTTGATGTACCGAAGTTTGTTCAGAGTCTCGGATGTGATCACGGACATGACGAGGAGTCTCGAAATGGTTGAGACATAAAGATTGATATATTGGAAGCCTATATTTGGATATCGGAAGTGTTCCGGGTGAAATCGGGATTTTACCGGAGTACCGGGAGGTTACCGGAACCCCTCGGGAGGTATATGGGCCTTAGTGGGCTTTAGTGGAAGAGAGGAGAGGTAGCCAGGGCTGGGCCGCGTGCCCCTCCCCCCCTAGTCCGAATAGGACAAGGAGAGGGGGCCGGCGCCCCCCTTCCTTCTCTCTCTCCTCTTTCCCCCCTCCCGAATCCTATTCCAACTAGGAAAGGGGGGAATCCTACTCCCGGAGGGAGTAGGACTCCTCCTGGCGCGCCCTCTCCTGGCCGGCTGCACCCCCCCCCCTTGATCCTTTATATACGGGGGCAGGGGCACCCCATAGACACACAAGTTGATCCACGTGATCATATTCTTAGCCGTGTGCGGTGCCCCCTTCCACCATAGTCCTCGATAATATTGTAGCGGTGCTTAGGCGAAGCCCTGCAACGGTAGTACATCAAGATCGTCACCACGCTGTCGTGCTGACGGAACTCTTCCCCGACACTTTGCTGGATCGGAGTCCGAGGATCATCATCGAGTTGAACGTGTGCTAGAACTCGGAGGTGTCGTAGTTTCGGTGCTTGATCGGTCGGGCCGTGAAGACGTACGACTACATCAACCACGTTGTGCTAACGCTTCCGTTGTCGATCTACAAGGGTACGTAGATCACACTCTCCCCTCTCGTTGCTATGCATCACCATGATCTTGCGTGTGCGTAGGAAAATTTTGAAATTACTACGTTCCCCTACAGTGGCATCCGACCCTAGGTTTTATATGTTGATGTTATATGCACGAGTAGAAGACAAGTGAGTTGTGGGCGATATAAGTCATACTGCTTACCAGCATGTCATACTTTGGTTCGGCGGTATTGTTGGACGAAGCGGCCCGGACCGACATTACGCGTACGCTTACGCGAGACCGGTTCTCCCGACGTGCTTTGCACAAAGGTGGCTAGCGGGTGACAGTTTCTCCAACTTTAGTTGAACCGAGTGTGGCTACGCCCGGTCCTTGCGAAGGTTAAAACAGCACCAACTTGACAAACTATCGTTGTGGTTTTGATGCGTAGGTAAGATTGGTTCTTGCTTAAGCCCGTAGCAGCCACGTAAAACTTGCAACAACAAAGTAGAGGACGTCTAACTTGTTTTTGCAGGGCATGTTGTGATGTGATATGGTCAAGACATGATGCTAAATTTTATTGTATGAGATGATCATGTTTTGTAACCGAGTTATCGGCAACTGGCAGGAGCCATATGGTTGTCGCTTTATTGTATGCAATGCAATCGCGCTGTAATGCTTTACTTTATCACTAAGCGGTAGCGATAGCCGTGGAAGCATAAGATTGGCGAGACGACAACGATGCTACGATGGAGATCAAGGTGTCGCGCCGGTGATGATGGTGATCACGACGGTGCTTCAAAGATGGAGATCACAAGCACAAGATGATGATGGCCATATCATATCACTTATATTGATTGCATGTGATGTTTATCTTTTATGCATCTTAGCTTGCTTTGATTGACGGTAGCATTATAAGATGATCTCTCACTAATTATCAAGAAGTGTTCTCCCTGAGTATGCACCGTTGCGAAAGTTCTTCGTGCTGAGACACCACGTGATGATCAGGTGTGATAGGCTCTACGTTCAAATACAACGGGTGCAAAACAGTCGCACACGCGGAATACTCAGGTTATACTTGACGAGCCAAGCATATACAGATATGGCCTCGGAACACGGAGACCGAAAGGTCGAGCGTGAATCATATAGTAGATATGATCAACATAGTGATGTTCACCAATGAAACTACTCCATCTCACGTGATGATCGGACATGGTTTAGTTGATTTGGATCACGTAATCACTTAGATGATTAGAGGGATGTCTATCTAAGTGGGAGTTCTTTAAGTAATATGATTAACTGAACCTAAATTTATCATGAACTTAGTACCTGATAGTATCTTGCTTGTTTATGTATGATTGTAGATAAATGGCCCGTGATGTTGTTCCGTTGAATTTTAATGCGTTCCTTGAGAAAGCAAAGTTGAAAGATGATGGTAGCAATTACACAGACTGGGTCCGTAACTTGAGGATTATCCTCATTGCTGCACAGAAGAATTACGTCCTGGAAGCACCGCTGGGTGCCAGGCCTACTGCTGGAGCAACACCAGATGTTGTGAACGTCTGGCAGAGCAAAGCTGATGACTACTTGATAGTTCAGTGTGCCATGCTTTACGGCTTAGAACCGGGACTTCAACGACGTTTTGAACATCATGGAGCATATGAGATGTTCCAGGAGTTGAAGTTAATATTTCAAGCAAATGCCCGGATTGAGAGATATGAAGTCTCCAATAAGTTCTATAGCTGCAAGATGGAGGAGAACAGTTCTGTCAGTGAGCATATACTCAAAATGTCTGGGTATAATAATCACTTGATTAAAATGGGAGTTAATCTTCCAGATGATTGCGTCATTGACAGAATTCTCCAATCACTGCCTCCAAGCTACAAGAGCTTCGTGATGAACTATAATATGCAAGGGATGAATAAGACTATTCCCGAGCTCTTCGCAATGCTGAAAGCTACGGAGGTAGAAATCAAAAAGGAGCATCAAGTGTTGATGGTCAACAAGACCACTAGTTTCAAGAAAAAGGGCAAAGGGAAGAAGAAGGGGAACTTCAAGAAGAACCGCAAGCAAGTTGCTTCTCAAGAGAAGAAACCCAAGTCTGGACCTAAGCCTGAAACTAAGTGCTTCTACTGCAAGCAGACTGGTCACTGGAAGCGGAACTGCCCCAAGTATTTGGCGGATAAGAAGGATGGCAAGGTGAACAAAGGTATATGTGATATACATGTTATTGATGTGTACCTTACTAATGCTCGCAGTAGCACCTGGGTATTTGATACTGGTTCTGTTGCTAATATTTGCAACTCGAAATAGGGACTACGGATTAAGCGAAGATTGGCTAAGGACGAGGTGACGATGCGCGTGGGAAACAGTTCCAAAGTCGATGTGATCGCAGTCGGCACGCTACCTCTACATCTACCTTCGGGATTAATATTAGACCTAAATAATTGTTATTTGGTGCCAGCGTTAAGCATGAACATTATATATGGATCTTGTTTGATGCGAGACGGTTATTCATTTAAATCAGAGAATAATGGTTGTTCTATTTATATGAGTAATATCTTTTATGGTCATGCACCCTTGAAGAGTGGTCTATTCTTATTGAATCTCGATAGTAGTAACACACATATTCATAATGTTGAAGCCAAAAGATGCAGAGTTGATAATGATAGTGCAACTTATTTGTGGCACTGCCTTTTAGGTCATATCGGTGTAAAGCGCATGAAGAAACTCCATACTGATGGACTTTTGGAACCACTTGATTATGAATCACTTGGTACTTGCGAACCGTGCCTCATGGGCAAGATGACTAAAACGCTGTTCTCTGGTACTATGGAGAGAGCAACAGATTTGTTGGAAATCATACATACAGATGTATGTGGTCCGATGAATATTGAGGCTCGTGGCGGATATCGTTATTTTCTCACCTTCACAGATGACTTAAGCAGATATGGGTATATCTACTTAATGAAACACAAGTCTGAGACGTTTGAAAAGTTCAAAGAATTTCAGAGTGAAGTTGAAAATCATTGTAACAAGAAAATAAAATTCCTACGATCTGATCGTGGAGGAGAATATTTGAGTTACGAGTTTGGTGTACATTTGAAACAATGTGGACGCAACTCACGCCACCTGGAACACCACAGCGTAATGGTGTGTCCGAACGTCGTAATCGTACTTTACTAGATATGGTGCGATCTATGATGTCTCTTACTGATTTACTGTTATCATTTTGGGGATATGCTCTAGAGACGGCCGCATTCACGTTAAATAGGGCACCATCAAAATCCGTTGAGACGACGCCTTATGAACCGTGGTTTGGCAAGAAACCAAAGTTGTCGTTTCTGAAAGTTTGGGGCTGCGATGCTTATGTGAAAAAGCTTCAACCTGATAAGCTCGAACCCAAATCAGAAAAATGTGTCTTCATAGGATATCCAAAGGAAACTATTGGATACACCTTCTATCACAGATCTGAAGGCAAGACTTTTGTTGCTAAATTCGGAAACTTTCTAGAGAAGGAGTTTCTCTCGAAAGAAGTGAGTGGGAGGAAAGTAGAACTTGATGAGGTAATTGTACCTACTCCCTTGTTGGAAAGTAATACATCACAGAAACCTGTTTCTATGACACCTACACCAATTAGTGAGGAAGCTAATGATAATGATCATGAAACTTCAGAACAAGATACTACTGAACCTCATAGATCAACCAGAATGAGATCCGCGCCAGAGTGGTACGGTAATACTATTCTGGAAGTCATGCTATTAGATCATGATGAACCTACGAACTATGAAGAAGCGATGGTGAGCCCAGATTCCGCAAAATGGCTTGAAGCCATGAAATATGAGATGGGATCCATGTATGAGAACAAAGTATGGACTTTGGTTAACTTGCCCAATGATCGGCAAGCAATTGAGAATAAATGGATCTTCAAGAAGAAGACTGACGCTGACGGTAATATTACTGTCTACAAAGCTCGACTTGTCACAAAAGGTTTTCGGCAAGTTCAAGGGATTGACTACGATGAGACCTTCTCACCCGTAGCGATGCTTAAGTCTGTCCAAATCATGTTAGCAATTGCCGCATTTTATGATTATGAAATTTGGCAGATGGATGTCAAAGCTACATTCCTGAATGGATTTCTGGAAGAAGAGTTGTATATTATGCAACCAGAAGGTTTTGTCGATCCAAAGGGAGCTAACAAAGTGTGCAAGCTCCAGCGATCCATTTATGGACTGGTGCAAGCCTCTCGGAGTTGCAATAAACACTTTGATAGTGTGATCAAAGCATTTGGTTTTATACAGACTTTTGGAGAAGCCTGTATTTACAAGAAAGTGAGTGGGAGCTCTGTAGCATTTCTGATATTATATGTGGATGACATATTACTGATCGGAAATGATATAGAATTTCTGGATAGCATAAAGGGATACTTGAATAAGAGTTTTTCAATGAAAGACCTCGGTGAAGCTGCTTACATATTAGGCATTAAGATCTATAGAGATAGATCAAGACGCTTAATTGGACTTTCACAAAGCACATACCTTGATAAAGTTTTGAAGAAGTTCAAAATGGATCAAGCAAAGAAAGGGTTCTTGCTTGTGTTACAAGGTGTGAAGTTGAGTCAGACTCAATGCCTGACCACTGCAGAAGATAGAGAGAAAATGAAAGATGTTCCCTATGCTTCAGCCATAGGCTCTATCATGTATGCAATGTTGTGTACCAGACCTGATGTGTGCCTTGCTATAAGTCTAGCAGGGAGGTACCAAAGTAATCCAGGAGTGGATCACTGGACAGCGGTCAAGAACATCCTGAAATACCTGAAAAGGACTAAGGATATGTTTCTCATTTATGGAGGTGACAAAGAGCTAATCATAAATGGTTACGTTGATGCGAGCTTTGACACTGATCCGGACGATTCTAAATCGCAAACCGGATACCTGTTTACATTAAACGGTGGAGCTGTCAGTTGGTGCAGTTCTAAACAAAGTGTCGTGGCGGGATCTACATGTGAAGCGGAATACATAGCTGCTTCGGAAGCAGCAACTGAAGGAGTCTGGATGAAGGAGTTCATATCCGATCTAGGTGTCATACCTAGTGCATCGGGTCCAATGAAAATCTTTTGTGACAATACTGGTGCAATTGCCTTGGCAAAGGAATCCAGATTTCACAAGAGAACCAAGCACATCAAGAAATGCTTCAATTCCATCCGGGATCTAGTCCAGGTGGGAGACATAGAGATTTGCAAGATACATACGGATCTGAATGTAGCAGACCCGTTGACTAAGCCTCTTCCACAAGCAAAACATGATCAGCACCAAAGCTCCATGGGTGTCAGAATCATTACTATGTAATCTAGATTATTGACTCTAGTGCAAGTGGGAGACTGAAGGAAATATGCCCTAGAGGCAATAATAAAGTTATTATTTATTTCCTTATATCATGATAAATGTTTATTATTCATGCTAGAATTGTATTAACCGGAAACATAATACATATGTGAATACATAGACAAACAGAGTGTCACTAGTATGCCTCTACTTGACTAGCTCGTTAATCAAAGATGGTTATGTTTCCTAACCATGGACAAAGAGTTGTTATTTGATTAACGGGATCACATCATTAGGTGAATGATCTGATTGACATGACCCATTCCATTAGCTTAGCACCCGATCGTTTAGTATGTTGCTATTGCTTTCTTCATGACTTATACATGTTCCTATGACTATGAGATTATGCAACTCCCGTTTACCGGAGGAACACTTTGTGTGCTACCAAACGTCACAACGTAACTGGGTGATTATAAAGGGGCTATACAGGTGTCTCCAAAGGTACATGTTGGGTTGGCGTATTTCAAGATTAGGATTTGTCACTCCGATTGTCGGAGAGGTATCTCTGGGCCCTCTCGGTAATGCACATCACATAAGCCTTGCAAGCATTGCAACTAATGAGTTAGTTGTGAGATGATGTATTACGTAACGAGTCAAGAGACTTGCCGGTAACGAGATTGAACTAGGTATTGAGATACCGACGATCGAATCTTGGGCAAGTAACATACCGATGACAAAGGGAACAACGTATGTTGTTATGCGGTCTGGCCGATAAAAGATCTTCGTAGAATATGTAGGAGCCAATATGAGCATCCAGGTTCCGCTGTTGGTTATTGACTAGAGACGTGTCTTGGTCATGTCTACATTGTTCTCGAACCCGTAGGGTCCGCACGCTTAAGGTTTTGATGACAGTTATTTTATGAGTTTATGCATTTTGATGTACCGAAGTTTGTTCGGAGTCCCGGATGTGATCACGGACATGATGAGGAGTCTCGAAATGGTCGAGACATAAAGATTGATATATTGGAAGCCTATATTTGGATATCGGAAGTGTTCCGAGTGAAATCGGGATTTTACCGGAGTACTGGGTGGTTACCGGAACCCCCCGGGAGGTATATGGGCCTTAGTGGGCTATAGTGGAAGAGAGGAGAGGTGGCCAGGGCTGGGCCGCGCGCCCCTCCCCCCTAGTCCGAATAGGACAAGGAGAGGGGGCCGGCGCCCCCCTTCCTTCTCTCTCTCCTCTTTACCCCCTCCCGAATCCTATTCCAACTAGGAAAGGGGGAATCCTACTCCCGGAG